>NC_138378.1:99091772-99100848 GCF_054177405.1 Leptonychotes weddellii
AAAAAAAAAAAAGAGTCAGACGCATAACCGACTGAGCCACTCAGGCGCCACGACCCTGGGTATTTTAGATTCCAGTATTCAGGTGTGTCTAATTTTCTTTCACATGCGGGTTAATGGGTTTTTATTTCCATGTGATAACGGCATCCCATATATCTTGCAATTAATAGGTACATTTTCCAGAAAATTGAACTTTATGCTTTTAAGAGTATCAATAAAAATATTAATTCATTTTAGATAAATGCAAGGCATCACCAACTTTTATTTACCAAGAATTGCTGCCTTTAGTCCCTTAATTCATAAAATATATATTATTATTCCCACCAGTGTGCTAGACTCCGATGCACAGCTGATGAGATACCACCTCTCACCTGGCTAACCCTTATCCCCTAGCTCTAAAGCTGTAGTTTCTCCCAGTCTTGTTTATGATATGGATAAAACAGTTTGTTTTCCCTGACTTGGTTTTCCAAACAGCTTTTTTTCTCCCAGAGTCTGGAATGATATACGTGATAAAGAGCTCAAACTTACGGGTCCTCCCAAAGCAGTTCAGGCCCCCTCTCCTCAAACATTTTAAAAGCAGGCAGCATCCAAAGGTGTAAGGGGGGAAGGAGAAGAGGAGGCAGGAGCGGGAATAAGGGAAGAGCGGCCCCCAGAGCTTGAGGATGGGAAGGCTGTCGGTGCAGGATGCCTTCTACAAACTGCACTGTCCCACCTGCAGGGTCTCCCTCAACCATCGGGAAGCTCTGTCATGCCTGCTGTCTGGTCTCCATGACTCTAGCAGAGGATGAAGATGGGAACCTAAGCAGCCTCAGGAATGTACTGAATTATATGACTATGCAACTCTCCTCATGTACAGCTGCCCGGACCCAATCCGTCCCCCTCCACTCCTTTCCCCCCGCATGTGGTACCAATCCTCAAGATGCCGTCTAACTTCAGAGAACACTATTGAACAAGCCCCTCCTACCCCCTCCAACTACCAGTATTCTCGGACGTAGCTGCTGCCTTAGCAAGTAGTGCCCGTGACCTATTGGACCAGAAGTGTGAAAGCCTGCTCCAGAGCCAAAGCTTTACTTTACACTGTACTTTAATGCTCAAGGCTGATGACAAGTGCTGCGATTTATTCTTCAAATTCCTCCAGCACTGTTTCCATCAGTAACTAATTGTTCCCCACAGCGGCGCTGAGCTCCTAGGGAAACTGGACGGTTCAGTGCCTGAGAGGCTGAGATTACTCAAGTGCTTATACTAACAAACAGACAATGCGGTCCTTTTCAACTCTCAAGATATCCATAGAACAGCGTATTTAAAAGATTCAATGACAGAAATGATGAGGAAACGCGTTTGAAAACAACACATTCTTTGTTTCCTCTTTGAAAAATGAGTAACAGCTTTAAAGTTGGTTTTTAACAAAATCAAGGTGGATGCTCCTAGATGTAATCTTTAGAACATGTTGAGAGCATGGTCTGAGGACCAGCAGCATCTGCATCATCTTGGGACCTGCTAGGGACGCTGAGTCCTGCCCACCCCTTTGCACCTAGAAACCAGAATCTGTTTTTTGATAAAATCTCCAGGTACAGGTAATTGGCATGCCCACTGATATTTACGAAGCAGCTGTCTCGGAAAAGCAAGTCTTCTTCCAGAACGATTACTTCTGCATTTGTCTATCCTTAATTCATGTTCAGATGCTATTAGGTAATTGTATATTTTATAAGATCCTCCGACTTCAGTTACATTTGAAAATGCATTTGACCTGAGTCACTTAGCAGTAAGTAGCACTGGCTGCTAATACCTTCCGGATGTGTCAAAGACCATTCTAGGTGTTCATGTATTAACTTACTCAATTCTTAAAACAGCCCTGAGGCAGGGGAAATTATGTTCACATGAGGAAACCGAGGCATGGAGTGACAAAGAAACAAGGCTGCATAGATAAGAAGTTGCCCAAACAGGAGTCAAATGCAGGTGACCTGCTTCCAGAGCCCCTGTGCTGACCTCTGTGCTCAGGCCCCCCTCAGTGACTCTATGTCTGCAGAAACGCTCAATGGGAGATGGTTTGGTGTGGGTACAACCAGAACATCAGGTGCTAATCCAGGCAATGCAGGCTGGTCCGAGGACCACTGGGAAACCCGTTTAACTTTGCTGTGGACCTTCTCTGTGGGTTCAGAGTGTAGTTCTAGGCCCATAATCTTAGGGGTATAACAGAAATACTCCTTCTGGGCTGCTTAACTTACTCCTATCTTCCGACTAAGCCATTGAGAACAACAGTTTTCAATATGTGTTCTTTGGAACCCTGGGGTCCCTCACAGATACCTCAAGAGCCTAAGTAGCTATTCTCCCAGCCAGTTCCTCCAGCATCTTTGAGGTTAATGAATTTATATATTGGAGGTTAAAATAACAATTCAGTGGACAAAAGATTACCAATGTTTAAAAAATAAAAGATTGAAAACCACTGACTTTGAGGATTTGGTGGACAATATGCTAGAGACTCTTTCTGGAGGATCCTAAGTACTGTACTGTGCATATATAAACTAAAAGAGTATGGCAATGCTAATTATTATAATTATATAATGCTATTATGATTAGCAATGCTAATTATTTTTTTAAATTTGGCAATGGGTACCATTCTTTTCCTGATACCCCATACCCTCCTAAAAATATTATACAGTATGTATTTGTTCACACATATTTGTTCAAATTCACATTTTAAAATGTGTTAAGTCTCAGTTAAGAATAACTGATGCAATATTCTAAAATTAATTTCTAACAGCAATATACTTGACTATTCTTCCAAAAGCTATGTCAATTAAATTTGATTTGCAAAGGCACTGGCTTGTCAGATTTTATGCAGTAAATACTTAATATCAGAGGATCAGAACAGGGACAGAATATGTGCAGAATCTCCATAAAGGAGTTTCCATAAAGACAAGCACGCACACACACACACACACACACACATATATACACACATATATATACACATACACACCATAACCCAAATGTTGGGGTTGTGAACAGAATATGCACAAAGCTCCTACAAATTAATAAGAAAAAGACACCAAGTCCAACAAAAAAAAATGGGCAAAGGATATGATAAACAATTCACTGACAAACACATATCACGTATAAACACAGAGAAGATGCTCTAATTCCCTAGAAATGAGGGAGACACATGTAAGATACTCTTCTCACCCATCTGATAAAAACACTTTTCAAGGCTGCAAATATCCAATGGTAGGCGGGTATGAGGAAAGAGTCATTTCAAATGCTGCCAAGGTGAGTGCAAATTTGCACAATATATTCAGAGAAATATAGTAGAAGTAAGTGTACATACTTCCCAACCCAGGATGTTCACTTGTAGGAATTTTCTCCTGCAGGTGTATCTAAGATACAAACATGAAGTTTCCCTGCAGCTGGGTTTATAACAGGAAAATCGAGATCGAGGCAAGGGGTGGGAGGGACAAACAACGCAAATGTCCAGGGCTGGAGGTGACTTCAAAGAAAACCTGACACATCCATAAAGCAGTTGGTACAGCCATTTAAAAGTTACCATCTTTCATCAATTCTAAGATACCACAGATTGTAACAAGCATTCTGATATAACAGACATTAAAATGTGAAAATGTTCGATGCTGTCAACTGTAAGATACTCCCAATTTCAGAGATGCTGAAGAGTAAAACAAAAAAAACAAAGTGTGTCTTATGGATGATACGGAATTCAGTTTTAAATATGCTCTTAAACACACGGGGGCCTGAGTGGCTCAGTCGATTAAGCATCCAACTCGTGGTTTCAGCTCAGGTCATGATCTCAGGGTCCTGGTCTCATGGGTGGTGAGCTCTAGCCCCAGCTCTTCGAGCCCCGCTCAGTGGGGAGTCTGCTTGAAGCTTCTCCCTCTGCACCTCCCCCTGCTCGCTCTCTTTCTCTCTCTCAAATAAATCTTTAAAAAATACAAATATAAATACAGCTATATAACAATAATTAATGTGTAGGAAAAAGGTTTGGATGATTTAAAAAAAAAAAAAAAACCCAGCTGTTAAGACTGAATATCAAGGAGGAGAGGAGTTCAGTTGTGATGTGGTAGGTGTAGAGGGATAGAATATCTTGGATTAATTCTTTAGAAGGGGTATATGTTATTTTTGAAAAAATTTAAACAACAAAAACCACTGGCTACATAAAATGATCTGAGGTATCAGAGCCCTGTGAGCTGTCTCAAGCCCCCGTGTGCTCACTTCCTAGGGATTTCACCCTCCTCCAGTGTGGCATCTGCCTCCGGGGAACAGATACCACAGTAATGCCAACAATTCTACCCCTCCCTGTGTTCCTGCTCTACCTGCATCCTCCCCATCCTCAACAACCCAACGAGACAGACATAAACGCCTCCGGTTTACAAATGAGCTGTGCTGGGTGAGGTTATTTTTCTCAATGGGCAGTTCGGGATTCCCGACCCAGCCTGCCTGGCTCCAGAACCCATCCTCTTTCTAGTCCCGGGCTACTATCATCACCATCTATTTCTTTATGTATTTGCTCTTTATCCTTTGCAAGTCCTTTTTGTTTTATGGCATTTCAAATCGTTTTCTTTTTTATGCTACATTGGTTTTAAGTTACTGACAATTTGAAAGGCTACAAAATAGCTTGAAAGTTGCATTCTAATGAACTGAAAATTAATGCATTCCCTCTTTTCGAGAAATTCTTCCCGTCTTGACCACTCTGAGAATTTTTTCATTATAAACTCCTTCACTTTATACCCACACAGTATCTTTCCAGCTTTAACAAACCTTTCATAGCCAAAGACAAAATGAAATGCCCTTGAACACTTTTTTTTTTTAAGATTTTATTTATTTATTCATAAGAGACAGAGAGAGAGAGAGGCAGAGGGAGAAGCAGGCTCTCTGTTGAGCAGGGAGCCCGATGTGGGACTCGATCCCAGGACCCTGGGATCATGACCTGAGCTGAAGGCAGACGCTTAACCATCTGAGCCACCCAGGCACCCTACCCTTGAACACTTTCAAGGACTTTCCTTTAAAGAGCAGTAAGTGGCTCTAGAGGTAAGAAGAGAAGCAGTAAGCAGTGAGCTCAAAGGCCTGCAGTCACTGAACAGCCCAGAGTCAGCACCTCCCGGGTCCTCCCCGAACACGAGGAGAAGAGATAAACCCGAGCCTACCTGTTGCATTTTCCACTTGACCAAAGGTTTATCCTCAGATCTAACCCTTGAAATGAAAGGACATTTGTTCAAAGACACTTTCACTTACTTCCTACTCTCTTCCTTTATTGTTCTAACCCCTTTTGGATCCGTCTCACCAAGAGGCTGACATAAAAACCGGGACTTTGACCTACAAAGATTTTCTACAGTCTCTAATACTATTTGCTCTAAGTAGACACTGTTGGAAATGAGAAAGGAAGAAAGGAAGTAACGGGAAATATGAATTCCAAAGATCTATGCCACCAGTCGCTAAGTCGCATGATGTTTCTTTGGGTCATTTGTCGTTCTTAGATGAAATAGAATGAGGGCTTCAAAAATTCACAACAGGGTCGGGACTGGAGCACACACACCACACAACACCTCTGATCCAAGTAAGGAATCGGGAGTGAAGATGAAGCTATAGAAGTGAAAGGACTGTCCGGCTCCAAGGGAGGGGAGATGGACTGCAGCGGAAGGAACCGGGTCAGGGCTCACCTGAGTCCTTCATGGGGCAGAGGGCACATTGCATACCCCAGGCCTCTCCATACAAACAGCAACACTCCGTGTAAGTCGTCTGCTTGCCCACGAGGGGCCTGCTGCACACATACTCTTCACTCAGATGTTCCCAGCACAGATCTTGGTAGACATCAGTTTCCTCTACTTGTTCTGAAAGGGGAAACATGGTTCCATGACAATCGCACTGTTATTCCTATTTCATAGACAGTGTGCTGGAAGCCAGTGAGTCTCAAAGTTTCCATCTCTGTTTCTAAGAGTGACTTCCAAGTACAGTATGAAGCCAGCCTGGTCTTTCCATGGATCAAACCTCTGTCATCTCCCACCCATCAGTTGAAATTCAACCTGCCCATCATGTTGCAATTAAATCCCTCCCTCTGCAGCTTCCCATCATTATAGAAAGCACCACACTGCCTTCCTTCTATGCTCCATAATCCTAAAGCACTTCTGATTTTCCAATCTTTCCCTTTTTACATTCACTCTTCTGTCAAATCCTACCATTTCTTTCTACATAACACTTTGCAGATTCATGCTTTCTCACCCAGTTCATCCGTCAGAGCCCTGGACTAGTAACACTTCCTGCTAGAGTACTCAACTCCAAACTTCCTGCCTTTCAACTGACATCATCCAAGGTAATTCCTAACAGTGATGGCTGTTGGGAATGTCAATTATGCCAATTATTAGTAGCACATCACCTCTTTGGGGATGAACAGGGATTCTAATCAATGGACGCCAGGGGTCTCCACCGCGTTGTCAGATTCCACTGTCTCTTCTGCCCAGCTTCATCTGTGTTCTCCAGCCCAGTCAAACAAACCTGATTACCCTTCTCTGAACTCACACCTTCCTCAGTTGCCTTTGAGGGCCAACCCTCAGGTGGAGAACAGCTCTGCTATCTGCTCAGCCAATCTATATTCTGTTATCTGTTAAATAAGTACATGCAGGGTATTGACTCTCCTACATGCTGATGATATGCAGCTAATTATTTCTCTTACAATTATTCTCTTTTATTATTTTTAGCATCTCATTTTAATGACTCCAAAATACCCGAGGAGTCCACTTTTCTCTTTCCCAGTAACTCACATTTCAGTCAAAAGGAAAACCTTGCCATTTATTTGGACACAGACTTGCATCTCACATGCAAACGTACCGTGTGATTCAGTTGGTCGTATACATCTTTTCTCTGAAGCATCCAGAACCATTGGATGGGTACAGAAGCAGTTATAAGAGCCTTCTGTATTAACGCACTGGCCATCAATACAACTATTGGGGTCCTGACATTCATCCATATCTTAAGAGAAAAAAATTATTAAAGAGAATCAGCAATCAGTTATACCTCATACACTTCCCAAACTTCACACACTGCTAAATTTAGTCCAGATTCCAGGGGCTGCCACATGTTAATTAACTACACATCATCATCCAAGAGAGAACAGCTCTGACTATAAAAATATTAAATCGTATTGATCGGAAGAATAATGGTGCCCTGCTGCTGCTGACATTAAAGAAAGAAAGAAAACATTTAGGAACAGGATATGCTTCAAAATTTAAGATAAAATGCCTCTTTATGATAGTTTTAAAATTATTTCCTTTTGCTATGGTTTTCTGCCTAGTGTATATGGTTTTCTGCTTAAGCCTTAAAGTCTGGGTCAGTATTTAAAAATGACTTTCACTTGCATGGTATGAGTGATGAAACAGGAGGCTCTCCAGACCAAAAGAAACTTCAGTTAAACCAGTGACCTGAATTATAATTCCACATTGAATATTACCTCTTTGCTTGAAATGTGTTCAAATAGGAGTACGGAGGTTTTTTATTTTCTTAAATCTTGCTCAAGAAAAAGATCCAGAAAACATTTAAAGATCTTTTCGACACGTGACTTAGATGCAAGGGAATTGTTTTTACTACACAGCATTACTTATTTTTTTCCACCTGTATATTTTCACAGCACAATGTAGCCTCCTAATACCTACCAAAGCACTGCAGTTTGACGGGGTCATAGTATGTCCCCTGCTTACAGTAGCATTCGTAACCAGGCTGAGTGTTCAGACAGAAGCCATTTTTGCAGATTTCTTGCCCAAAGAGCATGCATTCGTCCGCATCTATGGGGGGGAAATGGAGAAAGAGAACAGTTAGCTTTGGTCTTTCAGTTAAAAAGAAGAGTCTAAGCAATATGGGGCTTCAAGTTGGATATTATAATATTCACAGTCCAAAGAATCTTCAGATACAACAACAGAAAATTCTTCAAGTTAGGCCTAACTCATAGATATGGGAAGAGAGTCTGTGATATCTTGGGAACAACATCCAAAACATTGGTGGATAAGGTCTTTTTGTAAATACGATTTCTGCATTGCTACCTCCTATTTGATGAAATACTCTATGGGTTTCACAGTGCAACCAACAATATCTTCATAAAAATATACATTGTAAGAAAAGTGCCTTTCTATAAGTGTGTATTTTGGCCCATTAACTAACTAGTTGAGATAAAGAACACTCCCAAGAAGAGTTTGATGGAACCCGATGAGGCTTCTTTCTTGGTGATAATGACCAGCGAATAAAAGCACAAGTTGCTAAGGGTGTTGGCAGACCCATTCCTCCACAGAATTTAGAGTGTTCACCATCTGCAGACCTCAGTTTACTCAGTGGTAAGTTGGGGACAATAGGAATATCTGCCTGATAGGACTGAAACAATTAAATGAGAAAATCCATGTAGAAGACTCCATAGACTCTCAAAAACTGTTATCCCTTGCTTTCATTGCTATTAATATTATCATCAGTTCTAACATTTTGGAGCAAATGTCATGTCATTAAAAAAAACTGTAGGCTCCATAGATGAATCACTCCAAAGTTACACAGCTGGAAAATGGCAAAGTCAGGTCCATAATACATAGCTGTTTGGATCTGCAACTAATATTCCAACTGTTAACAGCACTGCTAAGACAGGGTGAGGAGGAACTTATTTTTATATGAGAGAGGGTGACTTTATAGTAAAATCAGGGCTCTGTTCCATAATATAAAGTGAGATTTAACTATATCCCTGCAAAAACAAAGCAGGATATTTGTGAACTTGAAAACCATTAAACACATATTGCAAACCAAGTCTTCTTGTTATTTAATTGGACTAAATCATAAATATATTTAAAAAACACATATGGAATTTCCTATCCAGCTACTGACTATCATTAGAACACTGGTTCTCAACAATGGATGGACAGTAAAAATGTTAATCTGTAGTCCAGCCACTTAGCAGTTTTTCAATATTAAGCTGTAAAGGGGTGGAAAAAAAAAACCCATTGTATTTAAGAGGTCATAATATCTCTATCATGGAAATGTCAAAAGTGAGTGGTTAATACGGAAATATTCATACATGTGGTTTAAATTTTGCCAAAAAGGCTGTGCA
>NC_138378.1:99100948-99132399 GCF_054177405.1 Leptonychotes weddellii
CTCTAAATCCCAAGACAGAGCTCTGCCCGGAGTCAGTAGGGGCCCTCCAAGAGAAGAATTAAAGGCTTTCTAATCAGTTTCCACGATGAGAAGAACTCTAATTCTGTTGAACCCAAGCCATGCTTTTACTTGAATGATGATACGCACATGTGTTGCAAATTCATTTCTGTTTGATTCTGACCTTTATAGTTCTCACCACCCATCTCGTAAGAGGATTCTCCAGTGGGGACAAAACCTTTCCCTCTAGGACACATTTCAGTGAATTCAGCTGAGTTCAGAAGAGACCAAAAAAAAAAAAAAAAAAGGAGTTAAAAGAAGAAAAAAAAAGAACATCCTCCATTAATTTGTGTTTAAAATTCAGTTTTTCTTTCTTAGACTCAGTAACTTTAAGGCAAATCTTGTCATCTAATTTGGGCAAATAAATTCAGTACAATCTCCAAAATTACAGAGTAGGTGCAAATAAATCTAATGACTTTATACATTTACTTGTAATTTTAAAAAACTCTCCTGAGTTCATGCACTTTTGATTTACCTACATTTTAACTGATGTGATGACTTACTTCTCCATGACTGTGGTTTCTAGCATTTTAAAGGTTTAGTAAGATTCCATTCAAGCAAGATCTTAGCCTAAATATGCAAGCTCTATTTACAGATAATGAGGTGTCACTTTTAGCAGAAGAAACTGGTTTTTTAAAAACAGAATAAAACAGAATCGCCTTTCTGCCAAAATATCACAAGGAACCTCAATGTAACAGTGTATTCTGTGATGGGCTGAAGTTAAGTTCAAGGTGCCATTTGGAGGTGGGATGACAGGGAGGGTTCCAGCCCCGGATGAAACCTACTGTAAGGTAATCTCATCTCGATTCCGCGACGGCAGGTCCCAGGCAACGCCATCGTTACAAGGCTTCAATGCAGAGACCAAAATGAGAACATTCCAAGGCCCTGGACGCCCCAGGACCAGACCCAGGTATGAACACACCACTCAGCAGGTCCTTACCAGTCCCCACGACAGGGCAAGGGAAGATCTCACAGTTGTCCCCCCACCCGGCCCCAGAGGTGCAGCAGCATTCCTGTTTGGTGACGTTGGGGGCCAGCACATTATCACAGAGACTGGCGTCGTTGAGATTATAGTAGCATTCTTTCTTTTCTTCCTTGGGTTGATCTTCATCTAAGTCTAAACAGAGTGGAGAAAGTAAAAAGAGGACCTCCAGCACCCATCAGATCTGCATCCCAACAGAGCACAAGGCACACCGGTGGGAAGGCGGGCGGGCTGCACCAGCAACATTTCACTTACACAAAGCGGCCTTTCACTTTCAGTGGTGGATTCTTCCACTGCGAGATAAAAATGCACTGGACTCCTGAATTTTGATGGATTTCTAACACACCCCAAGAGTGTAAATCTGTCAAAATCATTTCCTTTTATGTTAACCAATTACTTTATTCTTGTACATTTGGCCGTGACAAGTTTCCATATCTGCTTTCTTGCCAAACATAGAGCTGTTCTATATGAGCCGTAACACCTACTTAAATCAATGAAAACTTTCCCCAACATTTGACCAGAGATGTGGGGGCCACACAAAATATTTAACTCTTAGGTGGTTATTTGAATCAACCATGCCCCAGTCTTTTCTGAATAGAACAAGGCAGCAGCATAAAATAACCAGAAAAACATTGCAATAACCTAAAGTCTGTAAAATAACCTTTCGTTACTGAAAGTCTGCTTCAATTGCTACAAAATAGGGCTTTGAATGAAATAATGAGTACCAGCTAAGCCTCAGGGTAGAATTTCAAGGCTGGGTTCTAGTCTGGCTCATGTGTGTTCTAGAGGAATATATTTTCCAACGGACTCAGTTTAACCCTCTGTGAGAAAAGACAAAGTGATAATGACAGAATACAATGAGAACAAAATCCACCCACTTTCAGATAATACTACAAAAATTATTTAATCCCATCAGATTTGTAGTCCTTGCACAAGAGTGTGCTTTTAAAAAACGACTGATATTTTGAAACTAGGCTTGTAAAATAGTCTAATCTCTTCCCTACCATATGTTGTAGAGTTCAAATTACTGCCTGTGATTCAGTTAGAACTTATTAATAGTTTTTATTTTATGCTGTATCAAATAAAAAGCTGACTACTGACATCGCAATTACTTAGATTAATTCCAATGAAATATTTTCATTGGAATACTGCTGTTTCCAGATTCTTAGACACAAAGAAACTACAGGGACAAAGGGAAAACATTTGCCAGTCAGGATAACACTTTAATGTCAACACCTACCTTTGTTTTGCAGTTGGTAGATAAACTGTATTATTAGGAAAGTTTAATGAGATATTTTCACAATAGTTTCCTATATATTTATTTTGGCAGGGTCAGGCTGACTGTGAAAACTAGATTAATATGCCATATAGCAAGTCTTCCTAAAATAGAAGTCCACAGAATTGTATCAGAAAAGCTACTACACTTTCTTTCCTCCTATGGCAAAGAAAACAAGCAAAACGACAAACAAAATGGAGGTATACATTACTCTTGAAACAGAACATCAACGAGAATGTAAAAGATTCCTTTCACACTTGATTCTGGCTACTTCGTAGATCATTCTGTCTTTGACATAATTCAGTCTGGACTCTCAGTTAGCGTTAATAGCTGATGACAAATTCCAACCTAGAATAAGTGTCCAGGAAAAAGCAGAAATGCTGATTTCTACAGCAGTTTATGAAGCGGTTTTAAATCATTTCCTTGTGTGTGAAATCAGATAAAACCTGCCACAGCCCTCGACTCAACTAGCTTTTCAAGCGTGCAGAAGACAGAAATGTGCTTTGCCCACATGGATGGAGCAGATGACCCCCACTTCATTCGCCTCGGGAGGGGCTCCAATCTCTCACACACAGAATTCTCTGGGAAACGTAAGGGCATTTTAAGTTGTTATTAAAATCTGTCATGAACCCTGTAGAACATTTTATAAATTTTCCTGCAATACTTCTGAATAAATCGACAGCCTACTACTAATAATTCTCCTCATTTTATTCAGTTGACCTAAAAGTGCAGCTAGCTATTAAAGGATGCATTTAGAAATACAAATCAAAGCAGCAACACGATTAGAATGTCAATCAAGTTTACACTCCCTGTTCCGCGGGGAACCTGCTTCTCCCTCCTCCTGCACATGCTCTCTCTCTCTGTGTCAAATAAATAAATAAAATCTTTTATTTTTTCTAAAGATTTTATTTATTTATTTAAGAGAGAGAGAAAGTGAGAGCGAGCGAGCACGAGCAGGGTGAGGGGCAGAGGGAGAAGCAGACTCCATGCTGAGCAGGGAGCCCGATGCGGGACTCGATCCAGGGACTCCAGGATCATGACCTGAGCTGAAGGCAGCCACTTAACTGACTGAGCCACCCAGGCGCCCCATAAATAAAATCTTTAAAAAAAAAAAAAAATCAAGTTTACAGTCTGTGTTAAAAGAGGGCTGAATAACTGTTTTCTTCTTGTGTTCAAAGTTAGAGGTATGTCATGGTGTTCGTTACAAAATGGAATACTATACAGTAGGGCATCACGAAGATTGCTATATTCATAGGTAATGAGACAGGCTTCTGTAGTACTCAAAAACTTTATATGTACATATATAAATATAAATATACACGGTCTATTTTTTACAATGTTTGTTTTACTCATAGCACAGAAAGTAAGAAAAAAATTATCTTTGTTTTCCTTTTTCTTTGGAAGGAAACCCAGAAGTTATTGCATAAGGGAAACAACCAATAATATCATTGTATTATTCAGGTTTTACATTGGTTGTTACAAGTTTTATTTTTTCTCCAAGCAGACTGAAAGTTCAATGTTTACACAGCTGAAATTGGGGGTTAGTCAGGCCCTCATCTGTGTTTGGAAAGAGATGCAAATTCTTTTCAAAAAAACTGGTCCACAAAGGTCGTTCTGTGAAAATTTCCCTTTTTTTTTTTTTTTGAAAGATTTTTATTTATTTATTTGACAGAGAGAGACACAGCGAGAGAGGGAACACAAGCAAGGGGAGTGGGAGAGGGAAAAGCAGGTCCCCCGCAGAGCAGGGAGCTGGACGCAGGGCTCCATCCCAGGACCCTGGGATCATGACCTGAGCCAAAGGCAGATGCTCAACCGACTGAGCCACCCAGGCACCCCTTTCCCTATCTTTCTAACCTTTAAATAATTAACTTCCTACAGCATTTTTCCACTGGGGGAAAACTGAGCAGTAAACACAATGCAAGGTGATTTCTTTAGAGAATCTCTGTATGTGAGTTTAGGTCACTGTTGCCACGGGAGGAATGGTTCTTTTTTTTTAAAGATTTTATTTATTTATTTGAGAGAGAGAATGAGATAGAGAGCATGAGAGGGGGGAGGGTCAGAGAGAGAGGCAGACTCCCTCCTGAGCAGGGAGCCCGACGTGGGACTCGATCCCGGGACTCCAGGATCATGACCTGAGCCGAAGGCAGTCGCTTAACCAACTGAGCCACCCAGGCGCCCGGGAGGAATGGTTCTATCACAAAATAATTTTAAGAGATCTAATCAATGGACATAAAAGTGTCAAGCATTAAAAGGAACGAACTTTATTTTTCTTAAAGATTATATCAATAAGTTTAGCCACACCACATACCTCAAGCCAAAGACTTCTGAGAAATAAACTACCTCTCCTCCGGTATTTTCAGATGTCATTTTTCAATTTCATTAAGAGGCTGGCATTTATACAACCATCTGTGTATAAACAGCAATTTGTATAGTTTAATCCTGGGGTCTGGATGGTGATAAGAAGTGAGTTTTTGGACCTTTTACATGTGTTTCTGAAGCAATTTTTATGGAGGCCCTTTCTTGTGACCCACAGAGTAACTCCGCGAAGCAGACTGCATAGCTTATCAAACATCCTCACCTTCCAGAAGAGACAGTTTAGGTTGGGTACCTTGTGTCATGCCTACTGCTTTCCCCAAACCTCTTCTATGGGGCTCAGCCTCTTAGCATCTGAACCAGCATGAGTTTGTTTTGCTTTGCTTTTTTTCATTTCTTTCTCCTCCTCGGGACAAATGAGGAGGGGGCAGCAGATAATCCCCCCTAGGGTAGGGCATAGCTCTATGGGGCCATCACGTTCCCTCGCTCTGAAGAGAAAGTTGTGGGTTGAGTCATATGTGCCACTTACGAAGAGCACCTATCTTCTCTCTTGGTTCGTCAGAAAGAAGAGGATGTGGTGTTTATTTACAGGATTGTTTCCTTCTTTGGTCTAATCTTAGGTTTGCTGTTAGGCTGAGGAAATCTGGAACATTTTTCTAATTAAAGTGGACATGAGCATTTTAAATGGGCTTTTTAAATGTTTTTTTTTTTTTTACTTTCAGTTTCCATTTGCAATGTATTCCGAAGGCCTTTATGAGCTAATCCTCTTCATACCCTTCTGGGACAGTCAGGATTTTGACAATGACGAAAGAGTAACATCACAAATACTCGGATACAATGCCCCCAAATAAAACACCTGCCATAGTCATGAAAAAGACATCAATTTATAAAACTCTAACTATGGTACTGTTCAGTAAATTACTTTCAACACAATCATTCATGAAGCTTTAGTCCCTTTTTAATATTTTAAACTCACTACAGGCACTAATGTTTTATACCAACTCATGTTTTTATGAGAAAACAATTTCTAGTGTAATATTCCAAGGAGGACTAGAAGAGGACTTGGACATTCATGATCTTTCCTTTTTTCCTCTAGTTTTCTCCATCAAAGGCTTCCAAGATGAGAAGTGTGTGTGTGTGTTAAGTGGGATTCAGGAGGGAGCCACTGGTGAGCTCCAGAAAACAAGCATTAACAGGAAGGGGTTGGACAGGAAGGGACGCAAGTATAAAGGACGACTGGAAATATGGGCTAATGACTTCAGTGGTAAAGGTGTGAAAGTCAAAATGGAGATGAGCAAGCCAAGCACAAGAAAAAAAAAATACATGGGAGAGAATTCCTCCACCCAGCTCCTGTCCTTAAAGAAGTCAGGCAGATGGGGAGTCAGGTCCTGACCTAAGCCACACTGTGTATGGCCAGGGCAGGCAAGGCTACCACGGGAGGCTGCCTGGAGGATCTGACATCTGAGCCAACGTCTTCAAAAATACATTCTGAAAAACTGGACAGGAGATAAGGTGTGACAGGGGTGAGGAGGAATACAAAGTACAACTGTCCTGAAGTCTGTGTGGGTAGAGCAGGGTGAGGGAAGGGGAGGTTCTGCAGAGGGAGTCAGGGAAGGTGACTCTGCGAGCCTGAGGATGGGGCAGGGGTGCCTGGTCATGGCAACAAGTGAAAGCGGAGTTCCTGACTCAGATGTTGGGTGGAGGACAACGTCACTGTCCGCCACTGGCCTGAGGGTCACCTCAGGGCCTCAGCTTAGAAGACAGGCAATATGGGCAAAAGACATGGACAGACATTTTTCCAAAGAAGACGTCCAAATGGCCAACAGACACATGAAAAAGTACTCAACATCGCTTGGCATCAGGGAAATCCAAATCAAAACCAATGAGATACCACCTCACACCAGTCAGAAGGCTAAAATTAACAAGTCAGGAAACAGCAGATGTTGGTGGGGACGCAGAGAAAGGGGAACCCTCCTACACTGTTGGTGGGAATGCAAGCTGTGTGCAGCCACTCTGGAAAACAGTATGGAGGTTCCTCAAGAAGTTGAAAATAGAGCTACCATACGATCCAGCAATTGCACTACTGGGTATTTACCCCAAAGATACAAATGTAGGGATCCACAGGGGTACGTGCACCCCAATGTTTACAGTAGCAATGTCCACAATAGCCAAACTATGGAAAGAGCCAAGATGTTCATCGACAGATGAATGGATAAAGAAGATGTGGTATATATATACAATGGAATATTATGCAGCCATCAAAAGGAACAAAATCTTGCCACTTGCAACGACATGGATGGAACTGGAGGGCATTATGCTGAATGAAATAAGTCAATCAGAGAACAACATGTTTCATATGATCTCACTGATATGAGAAATTCTGAATCTCAGGAAACAAACTGATGGTTGCTGGAGTGGAGGGGGGTGGGAGGGATGGGGTGGCTGGGTGATAGACATTGGGGACAGTATGTGCTATGGTGAGTGCTGTGAATTGTGTAAGACTGACGAATCACAGACTTGTACCTCTGAAACAAATAATACATTATACGTTAAAAAAAAAAAAAAGAAGATGGAAGGGAAGCATGAAGGGGGGAAATCGGAGGGGGAAACACAACGCAGAGTACTAACCACTATACGATCACGGCCTCGGAGGGGGAAACAAACCATAAGAGACGATAGACTCTGAGAAACAAACTGAGGGTTCTAGAGGGGAGGGGGGTGGGGGGATGGTTAGCCCAGTGATGGGTATTAAAGAGGGCACATTCTGCATGGAGCACTGGGTGTTATACACAAACAATGAATCATGGAACACTACATCAAAAACTAATGATGCATGGTGATATACATAACATAATTAAAAAAAAAAAAAAGGCAATAAATACCGGCCAGGGTGAAGGAAGGTTCTTTGTCTTCCTTTCTTTTTCTGGTGAAAGAAGAGAAGAGAACGGGAGAAGCGAGCCTGAGATAGGAACAGGCTGGGGCGAGTGGGGAAAAGAGAAAGCTTAGGATTCAGGGAGAGAGTACTGGGAAAGTCAGGGCAAGAGCCTGGTGACAGAGGAGCCTCCTGAAAGCAGAATGAAGCCCCGCAGGAAAGAAAAATGGGCGCGGGGCGCTGAGGTGGCTGAGTGAGCAGGAGGTGGGTGTGGAGATAAAGCAGTAAAAGCCCCGCATGGTCACAGGGCGCCTGGGTGGCTCAGTCGTTAAGCGTCTGCCTTCGGCTCAGGTCATGATCCCAGGGTCCCGGGATCGAGCCCCGCATCAGGCTCCCTGCTTGGCGGGGAGCCTGCTTCTCCCTCTGCTCCTCCCCCCACTCATGTTCACACTCTCAAATAAATCAATAAATCAAATCATAAAAAAAAAAAAAAAGGCCGGTCACAACACTGACACGCAGGTATCATGAGGGCTTGTGAAGACGACTGGGACAGTAAAGCCACATCTGACATGACAGGTAAAATATCTGGAAATGTTTAAAAGGAAATGTACAAACCCTTGGTCTTCAGGCCCTATTTAGGGCAAACGCTAGGATCCCCCATGATTTCTAGTGCAACGGTGTGGGTGTCTCTCCGGTAGCCTCAAGAACATGAAATGGCTCATGTACAGGCTGAGTCTGTCACTTGGATCAACTGCTATCAGTTCATTCAAATGTGGACATCTCTTTACTAAAAACTCAGATATTATTTTGGATACTAGATAAAGTAAATTTCATCAAAGTAAAAGCACGGTTTGGTAAATTCTTCTATTCTCTCTGAATGTGGGAAGAAATCTGACCCAACTCCCCCCCCGCCCCAACAAAATGAGCCTATTTTCCTTAGACTTACCTACATTTATGGTATAGATCCATTACAAATACACAAGAAGACCTCAGGAGTTTTATGGCATTTTATAATGTTTGCATTTTAAATACTGTGTTCTCAGTGTCTTTAATTTTTTTCCTACCGAAGCTCTTTTTTTCTAATCAGAAATTATTTTTAAAAAACTCTTTCAGGCGCCTGGGTGGCTCAGATGGTTAAGCGTCTGCCTTCAGCTCAGGTCATGATCCCAGGGTCCTGGGATCGAGTCCCGCATCGGGGTCCCTGCTCAGCGGGGAGCCTGCTTCTCCCTCTGCCTCTCTCTCTCTCTCTTTCTCTTATGAATAAATAAATAAAATCTTTAAAAATAAATTTAAAAAACCTCTTTCAATGTTAATTTATTTTACAGGTTAACTAAGCACATTAAAAAAAAAACCCTACTCTGCCAAATATAACAGTTGAATGATATTATCTGTGATTTCCTGGCTTTAAAAAAATATGTACATACATAAAACCTATAGTGGACCTACCTCTCTAGGAAGAGAACAAGAATGTTGTCTGAGTTCAACTGTCAGAACCATGAGGATGATTTGCATGTACCCCTTGACAGCACGGAAACTCCTTTTTTCTTCTGTTCCACTTGTTATTTAACCAAGCATAGAGAGGAACCATCCCCCCTACACAGAAGTAGAAATAGGTAATTCCTCATTCAAGTATGCCCACCCATCTCTCTGATAAAATGAATAATTATTTTGATACTACAGAACTAGCTGGGAAGGAGATGGTGAGATGCAGAGGGGACATGCTCTCAAATGTCGACAGGCAATTTGATTCAAGAGTTTCTGAGCATCTGCCGCAGGTCAGGTACCGTGCGTGCTAAGCAGTGAGCAAGGTTACAGGGGATGCAAAAAAGGAGTAAGATAGAGTATCAGGGTCCTGTTGCCCTGCTGCCCTGCTCATGGATTTGAACTTCATGCTGTAGGCAGCAGTGAGCAGTTGAAGCTTGTGATGAGCACCGGGGGTTGTAGTGGGTAATGAATCACTAAATTCTATACCTGAAATTAGTGCTGCCTTATATGTTAACTAACTGGAATTTAAATAACAACTTGGAAGAAAAAAAAATAAAACCAGACTCATGTTTTGCAAACATCAACTGTGGCAACCGCCAGGAGCAGGAATTGATGGGAGAGACTGGAGGAAAGTCAGGAGGGTACTGCCACGGTCCGGGTAAGAGATGCTGAGTGACTGGCCTGGAGCAGTGAGGAGCGGGGAGAGCTTTGAAGGACACTGTGGAGGCAGAATTGGCAGGATGTTATGAGAGCTTGGATGAATGGTGAGAAAAATTAAGGTATGATGATGTCAGGATTTCCAGTACTGACGTTTGGCACTTAATGAGTGAACACAGGTTGGAGATGGAATGGTAATGAATTTGGTTTTGGATAATTTCGGACAGACCCACTTACAAGACACCGTGGGAGAAAGGTCCAATAATAGGCAGAGGGAAAAAGGAGTGCAGCCCCAAGGACAGAGGAGGAGGCAGAAGATATTTACTTGGCAGCGCGTAACACGTAAGTAATAGTTGACTCAGAGAAGAGGATTAAATATCCCCCAGAGAAGAATGGAGAGTTAGAAGAGGCCTGAACATGCAACTCTCCAGGACATTATTATTTAAGGAACGGGCAACAGAAAAAGAGTTTGGGAACGAGAAAGAAAAGACCAGAGCAAGAGGAAGGAGGATACAGGGAAGATGAATGTCCTGAAATCAATCAAAGGGAAAAGAAGGGGGAGGGAAGATGGGAAACCACTGTTGATTATTTCATGAGGAGTCAGCAGTGAGACTAATGGTTTTAGCGTGTAGGAGCTCACTGCTGACCCATGGGAAAGGCACTTCATGCAGATGAACGAGCATGAGGGCCCCGGACCAAATGGGAGACAGTCTGTGGAGGTAGGTGGAGCATGGATGTCCCCAGAAAGAATCTGGAGGTCAGCGTGGTGGATGGTGCCACTGTAGGGGATTTTCATTTTTGATCTATTTTTGTATTTGCCAATTTTCTGAGAAGAATGCACATTATTTTAATAACGAAAACAAAACAAAGAAATGAAGAGAAAAGGAAGCCAATTTTTAGAAGAATTTGGTGTCATGGGGTCCTCAGCCTTGAAAAGTGGAATGGTGAAGTGGAAAAGATCTCAGAGCACAGCATTAGCCATAGGGCCCTAAGGAGAACATTTAGAACTTCTCTCTGGGCCTCAGCTTCCTTACACATAAATACAAGAGCTGGGCTGGAAAACCATGAAGGTGCTTCCTTGTTGGAGAAGCCTAGGCCTGAGCTTGTGATGTGAGAACAAGCTCTCAAATACATTAGTGGAAAATGGTATTTTTTTTTTTTTTTAAAGATTTTATTTATTTGAGACAGAGAGAACGAGAGAGAGAGAGCACATGAGAGGGGGGAGGGTCAGAGGGAGAAGCAGGCTCCCTGCCGAGCAGGGAGCCTGATGCAGGACTCGATCCAGGGACTCCAGGATCATGACCTGAGCCGAAGGCAGTCGCTTAACCAACTGAGCCACCCAGGCGCCCGTGGAAAATGGTATTTAAGGAAACCCTGAAATAAACTGTGTAAAGAACAATTAATTTACAATGCCAATTATCACTCCAATTTATGCTTTATAATTTCTGATCTTGCTTATTTGCTTTTCTTAAAGTGAGGAACACCTGCCTCAATTATAACATACATCTCTTTGTGTTCTTTTCCTTATACCTTCTGGTTTAAAAGTAACACTCAGTTCCTGCCCCAGAGTCTCCTCTGTGCACCAACCAAGACAGAGAGCAGCACTTTGTGGGTAAGGTCTGGGCTACCGTGGGCAAAACTACCTATTTACTGCTTCCTTTAGAGTATTCAAGGACATAGAGTTTTTACTGAGCAATCATCACGGGCACTGAGCAAATAAAAGCATCAGGCTGTATTTCATATGCATACCCTCTTACATGTGATGAGTGGCTTGGACATTTTTTAGTGATTTCTGTTACAGGTGCTTTTAGGCAACAGACAGCAATGTAAATTAGTGGCCAAAGGCCCAGGCAGTGAAAACCATTACACCAGACCTAAAAAAATTAGGTGGGAGCCAAGAAGTAGTTTAGAAACAAAAATCCTAGGACATGAAAATTCAAAAGTACCTGAAAGGAGACCTGGCACGATATCCTGCTGGAAGTGAGAGCCCTTCTACCTGTGGCTTCCCACCTGTTCTGGGATAGCTCCCGGGAAATACCCACAAATTCATGACAGTGACCTGCTGTCTCTAGTTATTGGACAAATCTGCATACTGATCTGCAATCTGCCTTCCTGACACCCACCCCTTAGCTCCAGTTCTGTCCTCAGTATGATTCCACTGTAGATTATTCTCTACTGCTCATTGCTGGAATACCCTCTGTCCTGGGGAAACTTTACAACGGAGTAACAATGTTACAGCCTATAATGCAAATTCATCTTTCCTTTCTCAATTACTTTTCAGGAAGGATGAGAGCTGAGCTGTTGGCTCTATCATATATACACTGCTATTAATCTGAATCCTTGTTAAAAACTTTCACTTAAATTTGGTACACCAAGTACAGCAGATCCTTTGATTGGAGTAGGAGACAAACTCTTTTCAGTGGCCTCCATTTAACCAGCCTGTTGCGGTAACCAATGTTCTCTCGCCCTCTGGAAAGCACTCTGGCCAATGTCCACAGCAGGTAGAATGCTCATAGCCAGTCGGCTGCTCTCCGGTAGGAGCACACAACTTCTACTCTCACATGCTGAGCAGTATGCTGACCAAGACTCAGCTGTGTTTATTCTCAAACATTCTCTGCCAGTGTATTAATTGTTGTAATTACATAACTAAACAGTATACAAATCAATAAAATATGCATTAAGAAGAGTTGTTTATGGAACAAGTTCAAGGTTTGGAAAGACTAAAGCTGATTCAGTAAAAACAACGCTATCATATTAGATGCAGATAAGACATCTATAAAAAAAACTCGAGAAAAACTATAAAAATCTAGAGGGATTTTATACTCATTTACTTTGCAAAGGCCTTTAAATTCTTACTCCCTTTAAAGTGGGTGCTGTCGATCATGCATAACATAGTTTATGCAGGACAAGCCAGGCAGGTCTCTAAGAGTGGACTTCTACTCGAAGAAAGACTTTGGCCTTCCTTCAAAGATCGGCAAATGAATGTACCTTTGTGTGCTTTAAGTTAAAATGTAAATACTTAAAAACTATATTATCTTTTTTAGGATTTCCAGCTTCAATCACCTTTTTTAACAGCAGATCAATTCCTGACCCTGATGAAGTCAGAGAGAGAAATCTCCTCCTGCAGTTTATAGCTGGCCTGTCTCTCAGGACCCTGACAGAGAATTGCTCAGATGAAGATGTCATCATAGACAATCTTAAGACTGCATATCATCAGTTAAAGTTTGCCAAGAACTATGCAAATTGAGGTACAGTAGTGAGAGCTGCCAGGAACTGTATAAATTAGTCAGATTATACTGACATGGACCAATAAAAACAACTGGGTATGTGCGATATTTAGCAAAAGCCAGAGAACTATGGGGGGAAATATGGAAGAAACCATAAATGGAAAGATTAGATACAAAGTTAAGAGGAAAAGAAACTATGTATCCATTGGTAGACAAGATTTATGAAGCTGAGTATTCAAAATGAAGTTCTTTAAAAAACACAGGAGAGTACATAGTGAACTCTGACTGGGAGAACTTTCCAGAAAGAGTCAGTCAGTCACTGAGAGAGCAAAGACACTAAGGGAGGAAAAAAGCAAAGCAAGTGTCAAGGACTTTGTTACAGAAAAACTTAAAAATAGGATATGAGGAACAAGGCTTGTACAAAATGAATCACTGTAAAGTTTTAAGAAGCAGTTTATAATGAACTACTCCAGTTCCCCCAAAATGGTTCAGATGGTCTCATGACCCTATTAAGGTACCATTAATCTCTAAAAAAAGAAATGAGCGGGGCGCCTGGGTGGCTCAGTTGGTTAAGCGACTGCCTTCGGCTCAGGTCATGATCCCAGGGTCCTGGGATCGAGTCCCACATCGGGCTCCCGGCTCAGCGGGGAGCCTGCTTCTCCCTCTGACCCTTTCCTCTCTCATGCTGTTTCTCTCTCACTCGCTCTCTAATAAATAAGTAAATAAAATCTTTAAAAAAAAAAAAAGGGGGGGCGCCTGGGTGGCTCAGTTGGTTAAGCGACTGCCTTCGGCTCAGGTCATGATCCCAGGGTTCTGGGATCGAGTCCCACATCGGGCTCCCGGCTCAGCGGGGAGCCTGCTTCTCCCTCTGACCCTCTCCTCTCTCATGCTGTTTCTCTCTCGCTCGCTCTCTAATAAATAAATAAATAAAATCTTTAAAAATAAATAAATAAATAAAAATAAAAAAAGAAATGAGCAAGCTTTAGGATCTCAGACATGTACTTCATTCAAATCTATGTGAAGTGAATGAACCATTCTTTGATGTTGCTAGAACATTCTAGCAAAAAAATATCTACCTAGGGGAAAAAATAGTTAAAAGGTCCACCATTTCAGAACAGAGTCTAAAAAGATGAGAAATAGGTATCACTTAAGTATTTGGATTACAGCTTACTTCCTATAGTACTCTGTTATTAAATGGCTTTTACATACAGGATTTTAAAAAAAATTCATAAAATTCTGTGAGGTAAATATAACCTTTCTATTTTATAAGTCAGAAAATCAGAACTCATAAAAGGTGAATGATATGCCCAAGCTTACACAGCTGGAAAACAGCAGACCACCGTGGTCATTCCAATTTAAAGTATTATAAGAAGTTTAGAAAACAAAGGAAAAAGCAAAATTTCCATTAATTCCAATAATTATCTTCTTAAATGTCTTCTCTTCCTTCCCACCACAGATTGTAATCATTCAAAGAGCCTGCTTTGTTACTCAGCATTGTACCACATGCATTTATCTTGACTACCTTATCTTCATATCAATCATTTAATGCCTGTACAATAGTATGACATGTGAATGACTTCAGTCAAAATAATACTGTGGGTGAGGTGCTACTCTACAGAACCAAAGACAAATAAGAGAAAGATAGTTACTTAACCAATCCTTTTATGGGCCATGCAGGTTTTTGATTGTGTGTTTGCTTTTGCTACTACAGGAACAACTGAAAGGAAAAGTCTTTTCTCTTTGGCTCATGGGTCACAGCGGTGGTCACTGGAATGAAGAGCGACCCCTCCCTCCAATAACACTTCATCTAGTCCCCTTCACAGACAACGTTTTTGAATTGCTGTCTTTTTGTGTCATTCTGCACTCCTCCTCTTTCTATTTTTAATAATTAAGAAGAATATGTGTAGGTGAAAATATTTTTATATTTTATTCCTTATTACTTGCAAAGATGGTTATTCCACACAGAACAAGTGTACCCTGTGGAGAAGTAGTGAGAGCTCTCTTAGAAGCATGGATACAATCAGAGAGATTGAGCAAGAAAGTCAAATGGCCAATGTTTCATTTTATTTGGCTCTCAAATGACCATTTGGTCTTTTGCTTTCCTTAAAATACAACCAAGCTATAGCTACATGGCACAAACTAAAAGAGTGATCTGGAAGTTGATTAATTTATCTGGAAAACCATCAGTTCTCCATTTCAACTTGTGCCATGACGACACAGACTAAATCAAATTTTAAACGAATGCAAACACAGCCACTCTCTGGGCCAATTTCTGAAAAAACACCTTAACTCTTCCAAGTGGAAGTCTTTGTAGATCCTGAGAGGCCTATATGTTGCTTTTAATTTAGAGAAGTGTCAAGATACATTTCTCCAAGGGCCAAGAAAGAAAGATTATGCAACCTAATGAGATGATGCCATATTAAACCCTGAGCTGATGGCTCTCTGAGTAGTAAGCAAGTCCCAGTGAATGTTCTCATCGTTTTGGATCCTTTACCCTACACATGGCGTCTCTGGGTTGGAAAGCATGACAGAGGCCATCTAGCTCAAATAGTCATCACTGATCACATCCTAATTCACTGATAAGGCAGACTCGGAAAGAGCATGGAAGCTTCCAGAGACAGCAGTGTGCCAGGACACTTGGTTATTCCTTACCTCACTCCCAGAGTGTGTGGCTCAAACCTGTGTAGGTACAAGTCCCCAAGAGGAGCCCCGGTGACTTACCTCCCGAGGCCCGGGAGCGGCACTGCCCAGTCATGGGGCTGTACTCCTGGTTTTCATCAGCGCACACACAGAGGAAGGACCCTTCCACATTTTCACAGAAGGCTTCACCACACACCCCACTAAGCAGCTCGCATTCGTTCACATCTGGAAAAGGGAGCACAGAGCAAGTCAGATGAGTGCCTCCCTCCTGACAGCTCTTTATTTCACTAGCTGTACCAGGGCTAAGTGGTGTCTGCTGGTCACAAATGGTCCCCAGTGAGCAATCAAACCCTTCCACTATTTTCTGGGGAAGGGGCTCCTCAAGGATGGGCTGTGCAATTCGGTTTGTGTAAAAAGGACCATGAAAACACAGAGCAAAGTTTCCACGTTCCAATTCTACTTTACGGAGGGTCCTGGGATTGTCCTGCAAGTAGGGTATGTACACTCTGCCCATTTAATTCTCTCTGTCTTGACTTCTTGACATAATGAGGTCTTAAAGGACATGACAGTCCACTCTCACTTTTAGATTCAAGGAAAATTAGCAAACCTGGCGCTTCAGAAACAACAACCTTTCTTACACTCATTACAATATTGTTTTCAATCTATTCATATATCTGAAAATACAATTCTCTAGTAGCCAGAATGTCCATACTTTAACAACCAGAAATCAGGTTGTGTATCCCTTTGGGAAATGAAGGAAAGACCCCTGTAAGTACTCACCAGGTTACATTAATCATTCACACGAAACAAATTATTCCAGTAACTTATCATGCGCTGTGCCTTTAAAAGTTCTGCGGGTGTTCCACAGTGTCCTTTCTATTTTGCTAAGTGTTTTCTGTCTGCACTTTATACGTAATTAAAACACAGCCCAGGAATCTACTAATGAGTACATTTTATTCAATATTATGTAAGCACATAGCCCTAAAACGGGCTAATTCTAATGTTTGACCTTGCCCAATACTACATTTTAACGTGTCTCGTCCAAAGAAATTTTAGTAAGGAATGCCCAGTTCAACAAAGTACTTGACTTGACATCTGAAATGCTCATGTACTTTATGCCTTAAACAAGTACAAACATCAGCTCTCATGAGCACACTTTGAGATGGTTTATACAAAGTTAAATATTTGAGCAATTATCCAAATCATTCAGGGAAAAGAGAAATCTTATTTTCACCTGCTATACCCAGTTAATTGGACAAAAAGTTTATGTATCTTGACTTATTTGGATAATTACCTCAGTTTTCCATTTCACTTTGTATATAAACAGATATAAACCTAATGAGCTGGGTTTTGCTTATGAAAAGGTATTATAACATGAAAGAAAGCAGAGAGTTGGCATATTTAATCAACCCAGACAGTCATAATTTAGACCAGAAAAATTGACTTTAGAAATTTGCCAGTTCACATTTATCAATTTGGTAAATTTCTAACTTGTATTATTTACATGACTCTTGGTATCTCTCCCATGAGAATGAATTTACTCAATCAAAAAGTACTTTCTGGTTTACTCCTGCGTGCCAGGCACTGGGGAAACAATGATGACGCAGGCAGGCCCAACTCCTGCCTTCACAGAGCTTATAGTCAAGCCAGAGAAATCAGCCAGATGATCTCACAGGCCGCGATTAAGTGCTAAGAATGAAAAGTGCAAGGCAAGCATGGAGCAGTGGACCTTCAGGGTAGGGGCGGGTTAGGGAAATGATATTGGAGCCAAGTTCCATCTGAAGGATGAGGAGGTGATAAGGAGCAGAGTTGGCAGGGGGCTGGCGGGGCGGGGGGTGGGGGGGGTGGGCAGGCACAGGAAGGGTCCAAGTAGAGGAAACAGAATGGTCAAAGTTTGGTCTCAGGGCTGATTCAACTCTTAAATTCTACAGAACACCCAGCAGGAACTGTATATAGTAGGTGCTCAGTTAATATTTTTGAAAGAGTGAATAAACAGATGAAATGACACCTGCTGAGTTCAGTAAAATCCCTCCTCTAAGGGTGGTGTTTCGTGGGCTGAAACAGAATGTCAAGATGGGTTCGGTGTGCTCGTCTGACTGGTTAGAAGTGAACCTCAATCGGGGGCTCAGGAGGCCCCGATGGCGGGACATCTGCTATCTTAACAGGTAACAGTTAAAATCTGCTGTGCACCTACAATAGGCCAACTATGAGCCCCAGCCAGGGCAGAGAGACCAGGACTCTTGAGGCCTCGGAGAGGGCAGCTGCAGGCCATCTACACAAATGACAGCCCCAAAGTTTCTAAGTACTGTAACTGAATCTGCTGAAGGTATTCTGGAAGCAGGAGGAGGGTTCAGCATCGAGCTGGAGAGACAAAGATGGAGCAGGGGCAGTGTCGGGGAGGAGAGGGACAGTACCCTCAGGAGGCAGTGGGATGCATCCCTACTCAGGCAAGGGGAAGCTGGGAAGATGTTTCCAGCAGAAGGAGCAAACAACAGCTGAATCGCTGCACAGCCGTGAGCCACCACAAGCAGTTTTATGTCACTGGAAGCGAAGAAGGAGGTGCTGAGGCTGAGGAGTGGCAGCCAGGTCACAAGACCTGTTTAGTCAAAATATTTAGACAAGTTTTCTTGCCTGCATTGTGGTGCAAAGGAGACTAAAGCAGGAGTTGGAACCAGCAACTATGACAGTGTTAGAGTAAAAGTGGTGACTATTCACGGGGGTGATTTCATCACTAAACCTCCAAATCAGTTTTGCGTTCCCCGTTTAATCTGGACAGGAAATGAATTAATGCTTTGAGTTGCAAATGTTCAAACTCAGAAGTTACGGACTCCTCCTGAGACAGTGCCTGCTATGAAATGAACAGAGTAAGAGTAAAGAAAAAGCCTCGTTACCTGTGATGTTCTGAATTTAATAACCTTTCTTCTTTCCCAGTTCATGGCTCCCACTGCAAATGTTTCATAATGAATTTGGTTTAAAGAAATCACAGCTGATCAGAAAATGGAATATGAAATGGGTTGTCTATAGGAGCATGTGCTGGACGCTGTTCTAGGACATCTGATGATATTCAAGATGCCTCCCAGCTCTGTCAATCCCAGACAGACTGAAGAAACAGAGTTGCAAGTCCAAAGCATCATTTTACAGGTGTCATTCCTGGAAAATGAAACTCCTGCCAACACTTTTCCTTAACTGCACTGCCTAAGGAGGTACATCTTGAAGACAGACAAGCCACACCACACACCAGACTATTTCCTGTGCAGGAGGGACTCTGCAGAAGGGCTCCATATCCACAGCTCAGAGTTTAAACAGATGTTCTTTTTTAATATACAGGAAATTCAAAGTTCTTCTTCTCTATTTCTTAATGTCTGAATTTCTCTATTTCTAACGTTTCTGCACACTCCCAAACTGTGTGACAAAATCGCATGAGGATGAAATTCTATCCAAATTACCTTGCTTACAATCTCTCCTGTTCTTGATAACTCTGATGGCATTTCAATAGGGGGGACGTGAAACATGCTGTGGAAAGAAATCTAAACACTCACCCACACACCCTTGCCCATCCTGTGGCGCCTGAAAGCCCTGATAACAGAGGCAGCGGAAGGACCCAGCCGTATTGTCACAAAACCCGTGACTGTCACAAACAGTGTTGTTCACACATTCATCAATATCTGCAAAAAAGACATTTAACATCAGACACAAAACACAGACTGACAAACACCAGATAGTAATGGACAGACAGAGGTGCTCGGCACACCTCGATTAGCATGAGATGATCATGTTTACACAGAATGAACTTCTAAAACATTTTACACATCAATAAAATGTTTTGATGAAAATGTCTTCACAGACAAACGCTGGGCTCTGTGAGAAAACGTTTACTTCCCTCAGGAAATGTTTTCGAACAGAAAGAGCTGCTGTAATCGCCACGGTCAGTGTTTTCTACCTGCTTCCAATCCTTTATTTCCAAGGAGAGTATATTCTCCTACCGGAGAAACCCATGGAAGTATTGTCACCTTCCTGGGTCGCGGTCAACGCTCACAGTTCCTTCTGCAGAGATGGCTCACTCAACCCTACAGATAACCTTGGGCAAATCTCAAGAGCATTCCCAGGGACGGAGGAGGGGAGGAGGGAGACAGAGAATCTGATGAGTTCAGCAACATAGCCAGGCAGCCTGACTCGTTCACAAGAGAAGACTTCCTGTCACCAAGTTAAAGCCACTCAAGGTCCTAAATGTCACTGTTGCTCCCACTGGTTGGCCAGTGGCCCACTTGCAAATTCATTGTGTTCTCTATAAACTTGATGATAGTGTTCCTATGCCTTTTCTTCCCCAATAAAAATGTTCTCATAAAAGTGATGTCTCGATTATGAAGTTACGAACAGACTTTCAGACACACTTCTTTATCCTTACGGTGACTAACTGACTTCGCCTTTTTCCTTCCCCTTCCCCTTTTCCTGGTTTACCTCCACACCGCACACTTCCATCTGTCAGGTTCTGTCCTCTCTGACTCTGGATTACACGCTCCCCAAATACAGGCTTTTGGAGAAACAATTAAGAAAATGCAATTACTGCATCCAAACACATGGGAAGGGGTGCCTGGGTGGCTCAGTTGGTTAAGCGACTGCCTTCGGCTCAGGTCATGATCCTGGAGTCCCTGGATCGAGTCCCGCATCGGGCTCCCTGCTCAGCGGGGAGCCTGCTTCTCCCTCTGGCCCTCCCCCCGTCATGTACTCTCTCTCTCTCATTCTCGCTTTCTCAAATAAATAAATCTTTAAAAAAAAAAAAAAACACATGGGAAGATAACAAATGATTTAAAAAAAATGATAAGTTGGGCGCCTGGGTGGCTCAGTCATTAAGCGTCTGCCTTCGGCTCAGGTCATGATCCCAGGATCCTGGGATCGAGTCCTGCATCGGGCTCCCTGCTCGTTGGGGAGTCTGCTTCTCCCTCTCCCTCTGCTCCCCCCTCCCACTCGTGCTCTCTTTCTCTCTCTCAAATAAACAAAATCTTTAAAAAAAATTTTTTAAATGGTAAGTTAAGTAGCCCTTGACAGAATTTAGTTTGGAGGAGTTAATAAAACTGAACTTTCCTCTTCCTCACTTTTTTTAAAAGTTTTATTTATTTAAGTAATCCCTACACCCAACATGGGGCTCAAACTCACAGCCCTGAGGATCAAGAGTCACACGCTCCTGAGCCAGCCAGGTGGCCCTGCTCTTTCTAAAGTTCTTAATGTTGAGTCAGGAAACTTTCCAGAAGAAAAAGAAGATAAACGCAATGATGATTTGGTAGCTGTCTCACTTCCTAATTTTTTAACATAATTGAGAGTAAGTTCAGAGACTATCTCACTTCTGAATTGTAAACTCTGAGTGACTACCCACTTTTCTTACCTTTCTCCACTCAAACAAAACTGTCCCTTCTCCTTTCAAGGCCGGGCTCTTTCCCTACCACTCTCTCCTCCCTCGAGTCCTACCTGTTCATCCTTCTCTAGCATCCTCAGCTACTCTTCCCTTCGCTGACTTCAAACATGTTAAAATCTCTTGGAAAAGCATTCACTTCACTATGATGTCACCTACTGTGCTTTTCCATTCATTCTACTGTTGCAAAATGTCTCAGAAGAACTATCTACATGCACTGCCTTTGTTCCTCACATACCTCATCAGTTAAAAAAAAACAAACAACTAGTAACCATACTATACTAGTAACATTGGTATATTCCTAAAATTACTGTGAGGACTCAACAAAGTACATGTATAAAGTGCTTAGAACATTACCTGGCATGTGACATAGGAAGCATACAATACGGACCAACCATTAGTATTACTATTATTCCTCCCCCTGTTCCCTCTTGACCTACAAACTCACTTTCTCACTCTCTATTCCATGAAGCTCCTCTGAGAAAGGCCACCAATGGCTGACCTGTCCGTAAATTTGATGATCATTTTCCAGCCAGCCACCATCATCCTTGACCCCCAAGACTGGCCAACTCCCTCCTTGAACTCTCTCTTTCCGTATCCCAGGACAGAGTATTATTCTTGTTCGACTTTTAACCACGTTGGCCGGCCCTCATCCTTCCGCAGCCTGAAGAGGGGGTCTGCCAGGGCTCGGGCCGCCCTGGGACATGCTGCTTCCTCCATGCTACCCCATCCCACCCTTTCCAGATAATCTGGACTTCAATTACCATGGTCCTCAGAATGAATCCCAAAACTTCATCTTCAGCCAGGATCCTTCTTATTCTCAATCGTTTCCATTTCATCTTCCGCTCTAGTCTCAAACTTATCAAGCCTGAAACCAAATTCACCGTATTCTTCCTAAACCGCACTTCCTGAGCTTACTGACAAATCTCTGGTATTTCTGTCCTTTTTTGCCTCTCTTACCTCAACTTGAACCAAAAACTCAATGACATTGTTTCACATCTAAAAAACTGACTCTCCCCTGCAACATCGAACACAAAGATGACATGCAGTAAATCTGTTCTGATGGTTTCCAATGTCAGCATAAGGCTACAATTTATTTGCTGATCACAACCGGGAGAGCAGTAACTACAGAGTATCATCAAATCACTTAAGGCAGGCTACTACTAATTTTAGTCTTCCGGAAATGGGTATTTGTCTAAGAGATTATTCACTGAGCCACAAGATTTAAGGGCTGGAAAGAAACTCAGAAATGCTTCAAATTGCCAATTATATACTGATGATATCCCAGTCTTTCTCAAAGGTTGACCTCTGGCCTTTAAAACCATTTATCTGATACTATGGGACATGTTCATGATAAATGAACTTACTATGATCCCCCTCCTCACCTCACCCCCATTTCTCCTATATTCTCTCATCAGAGACTCCAACCAGTCACCCTAGCTAGAAATCTTGGGGGCAGGCTTCCTTCTCTCCTCTGTTCTGTCCCTCCTCTATCATACCCTCTTATCTGTCTTCCCCGTACTCCTCACACTCCTTATCCCCAGTCTTGCCTCCCTTCCTCTAATCCATTCTCCACCAACTGCAAACCTGTCAGTGACACTCCCTTGTTCAGAATATTCAGTATCTCTTCTTGGCTGGAGGACACCGACCACTCTCTTTGGCAGAGCACAGAGGACCCGTCCTCCTCAGGCTCCTGCCTAAACCTCCAGCCAGAGTTCTTAACCAACATTTCCTTCCTGCTTTATGTCCCAGCTGTCTCAGGATACCAGAGTTTCTTGAAAACCCTATGGTCTTTGATTTCTCCCTGACTTGGAACCCTCCACTCCCTCCCTCCACTAGAAAGTGTCCCCATTATCTGCTTTGCTCAGAAACTCCTCCTGGCCCATCTGCAGTCAGTCCAAGGGACACCTCCCAAGTGTCAGACTTCAGGGTCCATCCTCTCTCCTCCCAGGGCATTTTGTGCCATTCTGTACCCCACCAGTCCACTGTTTGGGGTGGAGAACCTCCAATTGAATCTTGCCGGCAGCTTAGCTCCCTACTAAAATGAGAAAGAAAACAAAGGAGGAGGAAGGAAAACCAGTGCCGAAAATCTGGCGGCTTTTAGTCCAGATTCTTACAGTAACATCTCTTGCTTTCCTTTTCGTTAATTCTGTGAAGTCACAGCAGATGATGACTTCGTGTTAATGACCACCAGCTCAGGCACTGAGAAGCTGACCTTAAGGTGAACAAGTCCTGAGACGGTTATGAATTACTGGGCATTGTGCAGTCTCAGACTTAATGTACCAGTGATTAACACAGAAAGTTTAGATGAGCAATATTTTGGATTTGAATGAATAGGAAAAAATAACGTGGAATGCCTGCTGGAGACTAGCTCTTCAACAACTCATATTTTATGAAAATGATATACTGTAACTCTCAGCAGTTTCATGTTTTCAACAATGAGGTAAGGTAATAGCTGAACAAAAGGACAACATTCCTTTTACTTCTCTAATGACCTGTATAAAACAACATTATTTCATTAGAATGGTCTTTGATGATGTGAGTGCTGAGATATTTTTCCATTGTTAGTCCTGTCTATAAAGTTCTAAGACCTGCTATAATTAAGATCAACTCTATAAAAATAAAGCTAAATGCAAGAACATTTATTATTATGTGAGAATAAAAGCCCTATCAAGATGCAAGCTTCATTAAATGGACAAGTGAATGCCATCTTGTTTTATTGAAGCTGACTTTTGAATATGAAACTCCATTCTGAATGATGCTAATATGACAGGTTTTCTCTTTGCTTAATGAAGGGGTCATTCTATTAAATTACTAAAACCAATTTTGCCTAGGCATCTGGAAGGGCCATGCATGATATTATCACACAGTCATAGCATCTCCTAGATGAGTGACAAAAAAATGACTTTCCAGAAATCTCTCAGTTGGCAACCCAGATGAATTAGTTATGCTCCTTAAGGTTGCTGATTTCTCATGCAAGTTTTTGCTATTAATATTTGATAGAGCAAGGCAGATATAAATATTATGGATATGGATATGAATTCAAGGAAGAATTACACAGACCAAGGATAGTGGATCACTGATATGAATTCTCTAATAATAAGATTAATATAACCATCAGAAAGAGAAATAGAGCATCATTCTGGATAACTGGAACTACCTACCAGTGGATCATTTTTAAAGTAGCAACCTGTCAATGACTACACAGGCCCACATTTTGAAGGTCTTAACTTTTGACCCATCTGGTAGATCTATTTTCCTTGCCCAATTGCTTTTTACCTGGTACATTTTCTCCACAGACCAAAGCTTTTCAAAACCTACTAATTATTATCAGGGATTTTACATATAAGAGCAGAACTCCAATCACATTTCTCAAATTCTCAAATAAATGCATAAGGCCAGATACTTGGTGTCATCTTCTCCCTTAGGTAAAGTGAACTATAAAATAAGGTGAAAGTATGGAAAAGAGGCATGATCTTCTAAAAGGGACTGGGGTTCTGGGATAAGGCTTATTTACTCACCAGAAAATTACAACTATGTTCAAAGACCTCAACAATGAAATTCCTAACAAAACCCCAATGATTCTATTAGGTTTTCTGTACTATATACCACAAAGTATGGGCATGGGGAGAAAGGAGTATTTGTATGTACTTTGTCAATGAAATGATTTGGTTTTCTTCCTCTCAGCTACACCCCTCAGCTTCTTGTTCTGAACTAAGAAAAAAGCGCTTCTTTTTCTTTCTTAACGTGTCCTATCTTTGTGTGGTTGATTTTCTTTTTCCTTTTTCTGAGTAGGACATAACTACCTGTTGGAAGCAAAAGCTCTCTAATGAGCCTCGTGCCACTGCCAGAACCCTCTAGAGAGGTGGATGACAGAAACTGAGTCCCATTTTTGGTAGTGGATCATTCACAGGAAAATCTCCACAGCTGCATGGTTGAGCATGTCATCAAAACATCTTTATATGGATGATAGGGTTCATCTCAACTTAAAGGGACTTTGAAGACTATCCAGTTCAACCCCTTCATTTTAAGAACCAGAAAGCTGAGGCCGAGAGAGGCAAAGCAACTTGCCTCAAGGTTACCCAAACAGAGCTGGCAAAGGAACAGAGCCCAGTGAAGGAACAACCTTCTTAATCTAAGTTTGTGGCTCTACCCATCCCAACGTCTTGCCTCCCACCACAGTGATGGTTATAAAAGGCCAGTGCAAGAGGATGAGAAACACATGTCTGTGTGTCCAACGAGCATACTGGTGTGTTTTCATTACAAAGATGTAAGTCAGGACACTCACTTTTCGACTTATTTCCTATTGACTTACAGTTTAATCAAGTACCCACCTCTTACCCTTACACAAGGCCTGAATGTCAAGTAGTATCAGACTTGAAACCTAAATACCCAAGGTGCTGTATGTCCTGAAGAGGCACATTTCTGGGAGATCCTTGCAAGAAAGGCCCGTCAAGCACCAATTGTGTTGCAGTCACGGAAAATCCCAGGACCATGTCTAGCAGGGGTGCTCTCTGAATTTCTTCATAAAAAGGAATGACCCACCATTTCAGCCCAGGGCTTCCTGACCAACTGCAATTGGTTAAATATTTGGTGCCAGAATCCTTGGAAAATAAAGCCAAAAAAGTGGGGGGGAGGGGTGGAGAGGCTTACAATGGAAGGGATGTAGGGCTCCTGCTTCAGGGGAAATGCAGCCCTCATACTTCTTACTGAAAGGAACGGAAGCTGACCAAGAGACAGTAAATCCCAGCCAAGAAGTGGGATTGAACAATGTTAAACCAGCTGCACAGCTGCCCAAAGGAATTTTAAAATGGCATGGCGGCTGGCCCAAAACAGATTAAGGTCTCTCTCACAGCACAGGAGAGAAGCCAGGATTAAACGCAAGAGGAGTGCGAGGCCTAAAGAAAAAAAATAAAATTTAGCCAATAGGAAATTAAAAACTGGATTTGGAGATGGTCCAGACGATACAATAGGATATGGAAAGAGCCTTTAAAAGAAAAAGGTCCACTGAGGCCTGGCAACATCAACAAGGCTGAAGAATATGGGCCTTATGTGTTATGGAAACTAGCTTTGTTCTGAGAAATGGGGATGAGCCAGAAAACAGCAAAACTACGTTCTTGTGCGGAGTTTGACTGCCATGCCGATACATGACAAAGAAGGGGGGGGGAACCTGGGGACCTCGATGGTCACAAGTATGTTCTGAAAGCTAGTAGCCTAAAATAAGCAGCAAGAAATGACAGAGGTAGCAAATTACACTTCAAATCCAACTTTATGGACATAAATTCTAGAAAACAAGACTAGCCAATGAGAGATCATTTTCTTCCTAGTTTTGAAACCCACTACTTCAAAAAAGATTTACTTAAGTGGTTCTTTAGAAACTACCCAGAGCTTGCTCCCATTTGATTTCTGGAAACAGCTAGAAGTTCCAGAGAAAGTAAACCAAAATTCTGCCCTGATTTTAATCAATCATTATGTGAACAACATATATTCACCACCCATAGTTAAAGACATCCTAATGAAAACCACTCTAAAAACACAAACATCACATCCCAGTCCAAAAGCATGGGATTCTTGATTACCTCCCCACAATCCAATTATCGTACTCTTCTGATTTTCTCTCTTGGTTCTATCTCCATGCATGCTCTCCCCTCCTGTCAGCCTTATCGAGGGCTTCGTCATCTCTAACCTGAATTCTCACGGTGGCATCCTAATGGGTTCTGTGCTTTCAGCCACTCTAAATCCATCCACCATAATGAGAGAATGATTAACCTACTGAAACAGTCCAATCAAACAATGCTCTGCTTAGACCTCTTCGGGTTTTCTCCATGGATAACAGTAGCAAGGCCACTGACATCTATCTTCTGGAGCTCATCCACAGTTGGCTTCTCAAGATCTGTGCTTTTCTAACTGACCCCACTGCCCCTGCATCTTCTACTTCCCTCTCTCCCTCTCTCTTGGGTCATTCTATCAGGATCAAAAACTTCCAGCTATCATCTTAAAAATAACCAAGAGCCTCCTTGCACCTAAGCCCTTTAGCTAGAACTGTATTTTTCAGCCTAAATTCTAACAGCCAAAGTTCTGGACCTTTCTACACACGTATCCACACCATCAGTTTTCATATGTTCTTGGGTAGCTCTCATATATACTAATCCACTGGAACGGCTGTTGATAAGGTCATCATTTTGTAAAATTCAAAGGACTCTTCTTGACTGGCATCTCCACAGATTGCTCAGTGGTATTTAATACAGTTGACCACTCTTCTTTTTAAGTACCCTCTACCTTTGGATTTTATGTTCTTATATGCTCCTGGGTTTCCTCTTAATCCCGTGGCCACTCCCACACAATCTTTAACTTTACTCCTAAATGTTGGTGTTTCTCAGGGCTTAGTCCTAGACCCACTTTTCTTCTCATTCTATGATCTCTCTTAATGGCCCCATCCATTGGAATAGCTTCCAATACCATCTATATCTTATAACTCCTAGGCTATATCTCCAGCCTAGACTTTTCTTCCAAGCACTAGATCTAAATTGATCCAACTCCCTGCCTGATACAACCACATGAATATTTCATGGGCAACTCTAATAAACCCAAATCATAAATGTGATCTTTAAAAAAAACCTGCTTCCTTCTCCCCCCACCCCCCGTGACCAAAGAGTGCCAGCAAATATCTACTTGCTAAATCCAGAACCAGAGATCTATCCTCAATATTCCTTCTCCTTCTTACCCTACATCCACCCCAACACTATGTTCTAACCCCAGACCGGGTTCCATTTCAAAAGATTTCTTGAGTCATTCATTTCTCTCCATCACACTGTTACTACTCTAGCCTGAGGACCAGTATGTTTGGCCTGAACAACATCCTGCAAGACTCCTCCTGACTTTTCTCTTGCCCTTCTAATCCCATTTCCAAACAGCATCCTGAGTGATGTGTGCTTTAAAAATATAGAGTACTGAGTAAAATCAAATATAAGAGTACACACACTGAAAAGGACACAAATATTTTATGTGCCTCTAAGAAAGGGGAAAAAATTCTGCAAGCTATTTCATACTGCTTTAAAAAAAATCACATCAACTCTAAGAAACATCCAAATATTATAATATTAAAAAATACACACCTTCAAAATGATGACATATGGTATATCGCTGTCCTTAAAAATTAACCAGTCTGTTTCTTTTACACTTAGAATGATATCCAAACCCTTTATGTTTCCTGGGAGGCTTTGCATATTCTGCCCCTGACTCTCCAGCCCATGAGTCACTGTGCCTCCTTCCCTCTAGGCACCAAACACAGGTCTTTTTCATTTTCACTTCCCTGAATGCATCTACTACTTCCCTGCCTCAGAGTCTCTGCCGTCACTACACCTCCACCTGGGAATGCTCTACCCCGCCTGCCATCCCAGCCCACTCTTCCAGCAGCTAACTCACTCTTTAGAGCTCAGCTCAAATGCCACTTCCTAAGAGAGCTTTCCCTCTTCCTCCTGCTCACTGACTCTTCTCTTTCCTTCATAGCAGCTGTAATGGTTTGTGGTTACATGCTGTTTGGAAAGCTTATATGTATATTTACTGCTTGCCCTGTGCACATGCAGATCCTCGAAGGCAGAGACCATACCTGTTTTGCTCATCACCACATGCCCATAGTTTGGAACCAAGTCTGGCATATAACAGGTGTGCAATGGCAACACTCAGCATATTACTTGTTTAATACAAAAGCCAGCAAAGCTTCCACGATCCAGCCTTGGCCTACCTCTCTGGCTGTATCTTATGTATCACTTTTTCCCCTTTTACGTATTCAACTGAAACTAATTTATTTAGTGTTCCTGAACTTTTCCAGTATTTCATGTCTGCAAATCTTTGCTTGTGGCATTTTTTCCAAGCCTGTTCTCCAAGCCTCCAAGCCTGTCAAGGCTCAGCTGTAGCCTCCTGGAAGCTTTTTTGACCCAACCTTGTGTTGAAAAGTGTGTCTAATCACACAGCATCTTCCTCCCCTCACTAGATACTTATGAAGACCCTAAAAAGATGGTGCATCACATTACCACCAAAACCCAAGGCTGAGCACTCACAGCCATAGCCTGGGACAAAGAGCCACTGAAGCAGTGGCGCTGGGCTGGAAGAGCAGCTGGTGACATAGCCGTGTTCCACCTAATCAAAAGCAACAGTACGTTAAAGCTGCACTGGAGTTTGAAAAGCTGAATTTATAATGCAGAAACTTGTATCTGAAACTTTCAAAGGCAAACTTGAAAAGCTCTTCTAAGATGAAGATAAAAGAACAAACTGAATGGCAAGAAAATATTCATTTTTGTATCCCAGAGTATGAAAGAGTTAAATACAAAAACAACACCACGAAGATAAAATACGCTAAGAAATAAAAGTATACAGTTGATCGCAACAGAATACAGAAAATGGCAAAGTAAAAAGCTAGGACAGAAATAACAGCATCATAAAATTAAAAGGCAAATTAAAGAATGGGGTAAATATCTATAAAATATTGATAAATCATTATTATCCTTAATACACATAAATCGGTCAGAAAAACACAAACTCCACCTCATATAGGCAAAACAATATTTCACAGAAGACATAAATATAAAAGAAGTTAAACTAACTGGTAGTAAAGGCACATTAAAAGGAGATATTATTTTCTCCTTATCAAATCAACAGAAAAATAGCAACATTAGCTTCTTGAGAGTGTCAAGAGCTAGGTCTCACTGAGTGGTAATGGAAGCAGAAACCAGCAGAACATTTCTGGAAAGCAAGGTGGGTCCCAGGTGTTGTTAAGACCTGTAAGGTTGCCAGTGTCCTTTGATCTTTTTTTTTTTTTTAAGATTTTATTTATTTATTTGACAAAGAGAGAGAGAGAGACAGCGAGAGAGGGAACACAAGCAGGGGGAGTGGGAGAGGGAGAAGCAGGCTCCCCGCGGAGCAGGGAGCCGGATGCGGGGCTCGATCCCAGGACCCTGGGATCATGACCTGAGCTGAAGGCAGACACTTAACTAATGAGCCACCCAAGCGCCCCCAGTGTCCTTGGATCTGTATTAAGTATCCTCCAATCTAGTCTAGGGACATGATCACTGATGAAAATAAACATGTATATACAAGTGTATTCATAGGGCACTAAATGGCAACAACAACAAAGGAAACAGTCTTTATCTCCATAGTTCAGAAGATACTTTTACAAATATATGGTACAATAATGCTATGGAATTACGTGGTCATCAAAAATTTATTTTTAAAGATCAACAAAATACAAAAAATATAATGTAAAATGAAAGAGTTAAGATAAAAAGTATAAGATCTTATTTTAACAAATAAATGAAAACTCTAAAAAAAAAAAGAGCCCAAATATTAACTGGCTGGTAGATAAATGATTTTATACTTGTGAGCATTTTCTAAATTTTCTACAATGAGCACATGCTACTCTTAAAATCAGAAAAATTATATATTTGCAAACAATTATTTGAAGATACTGAAAGGAGAAAATTCTTTGACTTGAGTGTATACACAAGTATAGATGGCACTGTAACCAGAAAAAGCAAATGAGTAAAATAAAACCATATAAACAAAAGTAGAATAATCATAAATATTCTAAAAAGAATTTAAGAACTGAAAACATTTAAATGTCTTTCAATTCAACAGACAAAAAAAGCCTAGAATGTCTTTTTAAAAAAGTATTCTATTTTATTTTTTTTTTAAAGATTTTATTTATTTATTTGACAGAGAGAGAGACAGAGCGCACAAGTAGGCAGAGTGACAGGCAGATGGAGAGGGAGAAACAGGCTCTCCACTGAGCAGGGAGCCGGATGCAGGGCTAGATCCCAAGACCCCAGGATCATGACCTGAGCTGAAAGCAGCCGCTTAACGGACTGAGCCACCCAGGTGCCCCAATGTCTTTATTTTAAAATGAAGTATTTTGCTTGAAATGATAAAAATTACAGGAGGGGCACCTGGGTGGCTCAGTCAGTTAAGTCAGAAGTCAGACACTTCTCAGGGTCATGATCTCAGGGTCCTGGGATCGAGCCCCTCATCAGGTCCCCCCCCCCCTCAGCGGGAGCCTGCTTGTCTCTCTCCCTCTGCACCTCCCCCTGCTTGTGCTGGCTCTCTCTCAAATAAATAAAATCTTAAAAAAAATTACATGAGAAAAATTCTATTATTAATAATAGTACACACATATTTTAAGTTAAAAAACCAAAGCAGTTCTCAGTAATTGCAACTACAATTGAAAGCAAGGAAACAAAGTCAAATAAGTCAGTCAGAGAAAGACAAGTATCATATGATCTCACTAAGATGAAGAATTTGAGAAACAAGACAGAGGATCATAGGGGAAGGGAGGGAAAAATGAAACAAGACAAAACCAGAGAGGGAGACAAACCATTAGAGACTCTTAATCTCAGGAAACAAACTGAGGGTTGCTGGAGTGGTGGGGGGTTGGGGGGATGGGGTCGCTGGGTGATGGACATTGGGGAGGGTATGTGCTATGGTGAGCGCTGTGAATTGTGTAAGACTGATGAATCACAGACCTGTACCCCTGAAACAAATAA
>NC_138378.1:99132899-99259042 GCF_054177405.1 Leptonychotes weddellii
TGGGTGGCTCAGTCGTTAAGCGTCTGCCTTCTGCTCAGGTCATGGTCCCAGGGTCCTGGGATCGAGCCCTGCATCGGGCTCCTTGCTCCACGGGAAGCCTGCTTCTCCCTCTCCCACTCCCCCTGCTTGTGTTCCCTCTCTCGCTGTGTCTCTCTCTGTCAAATAAATAAATAAAATCTTTAAAAACAAAAAACAAAAAACACTTTTTCTTTGGACAAAAGCTAAACCTGTATACACAAAGCATTTATGCTTCTTTTGAGAAAAAGAGGATCACAGAGTATTTCTGAATTCAAAAAGCCATTTGTCCCCAATATGGACTGACAGAATTTTATATAAAAACTGGAAAAGTTCAATGAGAAGGATTTAAATCTGCTACAGAAAAGAAACATTCCTAAAAACGTGAAGGGAAGAAATGAGAAGAAAGCTTTAAAAAAAAAAAAAACAAAACCAAAAAAATTCTCTGCTCCTGAAGGTAAAGAATCATCCTAATTTACTGTTATATAATGGACTACCACAAAAAGTAAAGTATTTGAATAAATTCTCCATGGGGAAGAAATTCCATGCCATTCAGAAAAATTTCCTTAGATACTTATGGAAAAGAGGCTGGACTTCAATTGCATATTTCTAACACAATTACTTGCAAAAGATAATGTGTGAAATATATTTTGTGTTTTTTTTTTACACACTATAAAATTTTTGAAATGCACTATTTTCTCTGAATATATTTATTTATAACCACTGGATTATCTTGCATTAATTTAATAGCTGTACATTTTTACAACCAAGATTTTCCAAAAAATAAACATCTTCTTCTAACTTTAGAGTCACACTGTACATTTTCTCTTTTCATATAGTCTTTCTTAACACTAAGAGGTACTGCCAATGAGGACCGGGAGAAAGCAGGCCAAACATATCAAACCCCAGATTCATCTTTTTGACACTTAGGCCCCAAAAGCAACATAGGATTGGCCAAAAAAAATTCCCATTTTTTTTCACTATTCTAATTTTTCTCTTTCTATATTCAAATAGGAGGCCAAGAAAGATCAGTTATGAAGCCACAGAAAATAGACAGTGTATCTCTAGAAATAACAACTTCAATGTTTAAATGCAAATAAGCATCAGCATTAGCCATCCGTTTGGTTTATTGGCAATTGATTCACAAAACATTTGAAAACTTGAAACCTTTTAAAACTTGAAACATTTTACAACTTAGGAAGTGAATAGAACTAGAACTCTTAGGGAAAACAAAGGGCGAAGAATTAAAGCACATTATGTATAAATGGGTTACTATCCTATATTTTATATGATTTATATAATTTATACTAAATAAATTTGGGGTTTAAAAGTAGATAGTATATAATATAGTACTTCATTTATATCCAGACCTGGTCCTACAACAGACAATTTAATTCACAAATACTTATGTAATCTGACTGTATGTTGTGCATTTTGTAAGCACTGATCACATAAAAACAAATAGGTGTTAAACGCTCCCTCCTTTTAGATGTCCACATATTAAGGAAACAAATGGCAACATAACTAAGGTATCAATGTAAAAAGTGCTAACACACTGAACAGAATTCATATTCATGGAGCACATCTATGGGGACAGGCTCCATTCTAAGTTGATACTTGTCAACACATCAATATATCTAACTCTTACAATGACTCCATGACTGCATTATGCTCGTGGGGAACTGAGGTACATGAGCTTTAAGTAACTTCCTCAAGTTTACACAGCTTGGAGGTAGAGTCAGAGTTCAAGCCCACACACTCGGAATCCAGCCTAAATTCTTAACCACTTCTGTACCCAATACAGAATTACACAGTGTGTGCTTTAGAGAACTAAGTCTTCAAAAAATAGAAAAGGCTTCACCAGAGTACACAAAATATACTCAGTTTGGAGTCATCTTACTGTATCTGTTTCCTGATATTCCAGGATGAGTTACAGACCCCCTCTTTACATTTTCATTCATGCACTGTTTATTGTGCCCTAACTAATTATTCTCAATGCCATACAGCTGTGAACAAGACCGATCACAAGGCCTCATCAGCCTTAGTGTCCAGGAATGGGGTCTGACGATAAACAACAAGAGAAAGAAGGAGAATAAGGTGGTTAAAAAAGAGCAAAGGGGGAACAGGAAATATTAGAGGGTGAAGAGAAAGGGTGGCCAGAAAGCGTTCCCTGAGAAAGAGACATTTGAATAAAGACCTCTAACAGAGAAGAGGTGACCATCTCTACACTTCTTAGTATAATAAATTTCCTTGTTTTAAGTTGTTCATTGCAGCCAAAAACATTCCGATTAATACTCACCCTACCCATAGGTTTGTCATGAAGATTAAATGAGAAAACTGGTACAATGCACTTAGCATAGTGCCTGGCTCACAAGAAGAATTCAACAAATGCTAGCTATTATTATTATTATTGCTAGATATATTGCATATTATTATTGCTATATATATATATATATATATATATATAGCATTAAAATGAGAATTTTAATAAGGTCATGACATCAACTATAGGAAGAATCTCCAGTCCACTCATGTTGGGAGTCCAAGACCACCACGGAACAGTCCATCAGCTGGATGCCTAACAAATAACCAATTCTGGAATCAATGTATTAGATATTACAACTGAAGCCTAACGTATAAAAATACTACTCACAACAATCTTCCATGACCTATTAAGTACTCTGCTTGTGGAGGACATCAAAAGATTCATCAAAATAGATGCAGGAAGCCTGATGCCCTGGCAGAGCACTGGGTGGCAGTAGATGGTGGAGGGGGCAGCTCACTATCTGCAGACTTCACTTTCTGGCAGTTCCATGTCTATTTTTTGGCTGCAAGGAAAGTGTTTACTTCTCTATGAACAGATGATTTTCCATAGCTCTGGGGTTTTAAAAGGTCAGCAGCGATAAAAGGCTTAGGAAGAGCTCTTGAATTTCTCTGCTACTATTATGAATTTCTTTATAAAAATGTTGATATACGGAAGACAATCAAGCAATGCATGGAAAATATGTATTCCAGATCCAAAAGCAGCTTATTCCAGCAAAATTTCCTCAGCCTTCTCCCTAATGATTTAAACATCCATTTTCACTCACTTCTGCAGAAATACATTCACGGGAGGAGTGAGCGTGAAGAACAGTAGCCTTTATAGCAGGAAGCCGTTTCCCTTCTTTACCTGGAATGTTGTAGGATCCTTTTCCTTTTTTACACGTGGGGGGGAAAAGGATCTTATTGTTAACCTAAGTTCTTTTTCTTTAGAAAAGAAACACTCGGGTTGTATTCTCTTACTAGGTTTTTCAATTTCTGACCCTAAAGCTATTAAAAAAAAAAAAAACAACCCAAAAACAAAAAAACAACAAAAAAATAAACACAAAAACTAAAAAAAAACGAACAAAACCCCAAAAAACCTAAAGCTCTTTGGGCCAGGTTGCCAGATGTAATATATTACATCCTACTTGACTAAATCATTTTTTTTTTTGACTAAATCATTTTAAAAAATATTTTCTCCTTGGTGATAGATATGAAGTTATATCTCCATGCCACAAAGCCACCAACTGCCTTGGCTCAATGTCAGCAATGGTTTTATACTTTCTTTCTATACTTCTCAGTAGAAAATGCACCTAATATTCTGAAAACAAAACCATGCTTGCTTCAGATTAGTTTTTATTTCTTCGATTTGGCAAAAGTTGCCTTTACCCGTACTTCCTGCTTCCAATGGACACAAAATTAGCCTCAGAGTTTAAACCTAACTTCTTTAGGCTTTAAAAAAATTTTTTTAGTAATGTCTACACCCAATGTGGGGCTCGAACTCACAACACTGAAATCAAGAGTCACAGGCTCTTCTGAGCCAGCCAGGCGCCCCTCTTTTAGTCTTTCTGATATCACTGTTCTCAGTAAAGTTCAGGAGGTCAGCCATCCTGACCACTTGCCTCTGATTACGTTCTCCCTTTCCAATGAGTGAGTTAGCAAGAAGCAGTTTTTAGAAGATACCCTAAAAAGTTATAGGATTAGAATCTCTAGAGCTATTTAACAACAGGGCTGGATTCTTTGAATATGCTGGGATTCAGTGTTCAGGCTACATGTTTATAAGAGGTCTTCTTCCAATCTTTTTAGTTGTCAAATTCTGAAACAGCATTAGAATTGTCTTGAAAGTGGGAGCAGAAGCTTCTGATCACAGAGCCTGTCTGAGGTATTATTTTAAAAAGCAAGAAATAATATCCAGGGGAGGAAAATATAGGAGAATACAGAATTAAAATTAAGGGTTTTGATTTTTCCTCTCTTTTTTTTTTTTTTTTAAAGATTTTATTTATTTATTTGACAGAGAGAGACACAGCGAGAGAGGGAACACAAGCAGGGGGAGTGGGAGAGGGAGAAGCAGGCTTCCCGCAGAGCAGGGAGCCCGATGTGGGACTCGATCCCAGGACCCTGGGATCATGACCTGAGCTGAAGGTAGTCGCTTAACCAACTGAGCCACCCAGGCGCCCGATTTTTCCTTTCTTATGATAAACAGGGAATTCTAGAAATGCCTGACTTCTAAAAACAAAGGTTATTTTCAAGAGCAGTTTCAAGTTCACAGTAAAATTTCACTGAAAGTTCCCATGTCCCTCCTGTCTCCCCAGCTTCCCATCCTCTTGCCCAGGCTCCCCCACTATCAACATCCCTGAACATTTGTTATGACTGATGAACATACACTGACACGTTATTATCAACCCAAGTCCATAGTTTACATTAGGGTTTGCTCTCGGTGATGGACTCTGATTTGTACTCCCCCGCCGAAAGAGAATTCATGTGGGCAAGAGGCTAACGGCCCTCAGCAGACAATCTCATGCCCTCCGGTCTATTTATTGACAAGCTATTATCCCTCTGCCAGGGGATGACTAGTGTAAAAAAGGGTACCTGATAAGGCTTCACTTGTTACCCAGACACAAAATTTCTCTGATTTCTCTCAATACGGAGGCAGAATGGCCAACTCAGCCCACCCAAGTTAGTAAGGTAGCAGCTTTCCATTCCTTGCTCCAGCCCTCAGATCTCCCTCACCCTGCTCTACTTCCTGTTCCCACAGGGTTTCTGTCTTTCTAGCCTATTATGTAGTTTATGAGAAAGCAGGAATTGTTGTTGTTCACCGACATAGTCCCCGTACCGAGAACAGTGGCTGGCACCTAGCATACACTTAATATTTGTCAAATGGATGAATGAGGATGCTTTCTAAAAGACAAGGCTTCAGGGAGGGATTTTGGCCATGGTTTGGAGGCCTAATTAGCCATGACTAACCAGGTTCTGTAAGCCACCGGAGCTGTGTTGCTGGGCTCCTTTAGGTTCCTGCTAGATCAGCGTGGCCATTCTAAGGTGTGAACAGGCTGGAAAGCAGTGAGGTCTAGACATGTCCGATGTCCCCAGCTGCACTTGTTGTTGTATAAACACTCATTCAACCTGGATGCCCAACTGAGAGAGCACCACGGCCCCTGGCCAGAGCAGCATGCAAAGACCCACGCATGGCATGATGCCAAGTAAGAGGCTGGTTTGGTGGGGCGGGCATCAGGGGACAGACGTGTGACACTTAGGAATCTGACGGCTACAAGTTTCCCTACTCTCACACTCACACACATTCTGCTGTCGAGGATGAACCCAAACCCTGGGTCAGTTTACACATGGGATGATAAATATTTTTCATGAGTTAAAGCTCAGCAACAGCAACAACAAAAAAAAAACTAAAAGAGCAAAAGAACTGTGATTTTTTAAACACATGAATAAGATAAATTGGGACATAAAACTGAACTTAGTGAAAGAGGTAAAAAGTTTCCTTTGCTTTTCTACACAAGATAAACACTCTAGCTAAAGGACACAGAGGTGGTGGCAGGAGGAGATGAACCACAGTTATAGGAAGAAAGGGAAGCAGAGAAGAGGAAGTCCATCAGAAGAGTCCAGTTTCCCTGCACTTTTCCAACACCCATGTGTGAGATGGGTGAAAAATGACCTGACCTGCATATCATGTTTCAACCTGTGCTTATTTATTTATTGGGGGGGGGGAGATAGAGAAAGAGAATCTTAAGCAGGCTCCACACCCAGTGTGGAGCCCAATATATGGGGCTCGATCTCACAACCCTGAGATCATGACCTGAGCCAAAATCAAGAGTCGGACGCTTAACTGGTTGAGCCACGCAGGCACCCAAATAACCTGTATTTACTTATATCCCTAAAGCATAACTATGTTATATTGTTTAAAGGCAAAAAGATAATTTTCTGTATGTACAATTTACTTATTTATCCCAGATTCCGCTCTTGGAAGGTAGGTTCCAAGTGGACAAGAGCTGTGTTTTGCCCGGCACGAGACAGGCACTCAGTAAATGAATAGATGAATTAACAGCTCACCCGCCACATACTTCCCACTCTACTCCAGTTGAATTTCAAAGAACACTGTTGTTCTTCATGTCCGGTAGGAGAATCAAGGTGTTCCTCCTTCCTCTATCAGGTACATGTTCCCAGAACACCACACACAGAAGGGGAAGGAAGGATGCAGTGGTGCTGTTTTTATTTCTATACAATCTGCCATGCTACCTGATACCTGAGATAGTTTATGCTGATGGAGTATGCCTCTCCACTGTGGCTCAGTAACTGGGAGCGGATACCAGCGAAGCCACTGGAAATCAGGGACGGGCCCTCCTTCCCTCAGCCGGGAGGGATGCAGGTAGCCCAGCTTAGGGCAGGCTATCCCAGCCCTGCGTCCTCAAGTCTCCAGCTGCCTAAACCCGAGGTTCAGAAATAAGCTGGTGGGAGGGCATGAAGAGAGCCAGTCACTTCTCAGTGTTAACTCAAGTACTATGCACATCAGTTCCACAGCTAAACCCTGATCACATGGGCTGGCTTCATCCTACACCACAGCCAGGGGTAGAATCAGGACATTCTGCTACTGTCACAGGTTTCAGGCTAAGTCCAACAAAGGAAAATTTGGACCAGTTTAATGCAGTGGAGTAAGCCCATAAAAAATGAAAGCTTTGCACAGCTTCTTCTAGAAAGAGAATAACATGCCTAGGGAGATCTCTAGTCATACTGCCATATATCAGCACAGTATTCTAAATTACCCATTTTACTACTTATAAAATTGTCCAGTTTCTAGAGTAAAAAAATATGGACCAAGTGTCAAAGAAAGTATACTAAATAGTGTCATTTACAAAGTACTAGAAGTTTTCTAAAAACACATTTTAAAATTCAAGTCTTTGCCAAGTAGATGCCTGACAGAACTAGAACTGCAGGTAAATTACAGTGATTATATCAGTATTTAAAAAGCATTTTTAAATCAGTAAAAAAAAAGAAATCAGTATTTAAAAAGACACGGAATTAAAAGAAAATTGCTTAAGTACAAAAGACAAAATGGATGCGGAAGTATTTATATTGGCATATTCTTCTGGAACAATAACTTTCGCTAGTGAGCATGTGAGGTGACCTGCAGTTTTTTCTGAACATCATTTCTGCATGGCACCACCGTCAGTAGTTATAACATGGACCATTTTTCAGGGAAGGAAGCCCTTCTAATCCATGTTTCAGACCCAAATGAAGAATCAGGCCAGCATTTTTCTGGAATGTGGGGAAATGTGCCTTCTGCCCATTGGTGTCATCAGTGACTCAGATGGGCTAGCACCCTGACCCTCTGCCAGGGAATGCCGCCGTCTCTGCAGAACAATGGATGTATTCACGCAGGGTCTTTCCTAAGAACTCTAGGCTCAAGGTCTAAATATAAGATCCAGGTAAAACTCGAATCACGGTACCACGGAATCCTTGCAAACCTCTCATGGCCACCTTGAATGATGTTTTTCCCCATTTCCCAACTTCTGACGGCTTCCAAACCCCTCAAAATCTGCTTGCTCAAACCACACCCCACACTATCTCTCTTTCACTTGAAGCCAAATCTGGCATCAATGTTTTGTCTACTCAGCAGGAGAGCAATTTCAACAATCGCCTGCTTTTTATAAGATCAGTTTATTCTTCCCAATATAATAATTACTTTCAGATGAACCTGGTCGCTGTTCCTTGGCTTGCTTCCACTGTGGTACGAGCAAGGAGAGGAGGCAGTTCCTGCTGCGCTCTTTTTTAGAGCGAAGAATTTGGGTTCTATCATAGGCCCGGGACAGAACCTTTGCAATTTACTTCTTTCCAATTTACTTCTTTGATAACCTAGGTGCTCCAAGAGATGGACTGAAATTATGATTATGGACACCTTCTCAGTTTCCTTTTAAAAAGGTTCAGGTGAATTATTCCTCAACTTATCAAACTATAATAAATCATTAAGAACATAAATCTTATGAATACAAACAGTGCTGTATCCCTACAAACATGCAGAGGTTGCAAAGAGAAAGCCAACGCTCTTATCTTAATGTCTTACAACACAATTACCTTTCAAGGAGATAATAAATACCAATGGGCAAGAACATACACCAACCTACAGCTAAGGATGTTAGAGAAATAACGAAAATCTGCTGACAGTGGTACAGAGAAGAATCACACATGTTCACAATGATGAAGACGATTTGTATGACCCTGAACCAAAACTGGCAGAGTCTTGAGTTATATCAGGGAGGTTGCTTACAGCTTTCCCCACATGGACCTGAAATCATCATGTCCTGCATGTTTCCACTAATTAATTCACAGTAATGGAATCACCCATGAGTATTTTCATCATCATAACCTTAGGTTATCCTATGTGTAAATCCCAGCAATTCTCAAGCTGTGAGGAGTCACCTTGATGCATACATGCTTGGAGGCCTTAAATCATGAGTATCTCATAGTGTCTTCCAACCTTTGCCTGCTTCAACAGAAAGCAATCTCCTCTCTGCTTTATCATGAGATAATTATAGGTCTCCTGACGGTTTATCTTACCTTCACACGTATGGCCATCTGCAGAAATTGAGAAACCCTGTTCACAGACACAGTGAAAAGAACTTTCTGTGTTGAGACACTCTCCATGAGGACCACAGCGTCCGGGCTGTTCACATTCATCAATATCTGCAATTGAAAAGAGTTCCAAATATGTGAAAAAAATTTTTTTTCCTTTGGTTTCATATGATAGCAGACATACAGTAAGCAAATCTATTACAAAAGCGTCAGACACTTATTCTATGGCCCAAATGTACTATTTGTACATATACCAGGCCACAAGTTGGATTGTTTTAAGAGAGAAACTACTTTGGTTCAATCATATGAATAAGCCAATGTTCAACCATTTTTTTTTTTTAAAGATTTTTTTTTTTTTTTAATTTGACAGAGAGAGAGAGAGCACAAGTAGGCAGAGTGGCAGGCAGAGGGAAAGGGAGAAGCAGGCTCTCTGCTGAGCAGGGAGCCCGATTTGGGGCTCATCCCAGGACCCTGGGATCATGACCTGTGCCAAAGGCAGACGCTTAACCAACTGAGCCACCAGGCGCCCCTCAACCATTTTCAATTTACAAAAAAAAGGCATTTTCTTTTTTTTTTTTTTTAAAGATTTTATTTATTTATTTGAGAGAGAATGAGAGAGAGCACATGAGAGGGGGGAGGATCAGAGGGAGAAGCAGACTCCCTGCCGAGCAGGGAGCCCAATGCGGCACTCGATCCAGGGACTCCAGGATCATGACCTGAGCCGAAGGCAGTCGCTTAACCAACTGAGCCACCCAGGCGCCCCGAAAAAGGCATTTTCATTTTCAGACGTTCAACCTGAATGTACTTTTTTTTTTAAGACCTATTGGAGGCTTGAGGAACACCAACAAACAACTCCTCTGAGAAACAGTCTTCATCTGTGAGCATGCTGTGTTCTTGTGCTCTCCCAGAGCCATGCACACAATCCTGATGGAGCCCCAAAGCATCATGTCACCTCCACGCCGACTGGCCCCCACGATGTGAACTCCTTAAGGGCAAAACTGGACATGTCTTACTGATAGTCTTTGGTCCCTAAAGTGGCCCTTCACAAATGTCTGAATATATAAATGAAATAGCCTCTAATCTGTAATTGGTTGAAAATGGATAGAGGACATAAAATACAAAAAAAAGAAGGCCTTTTAGATCAGGGAAGTTTTAATCATTTGCACGGCTTTGTGATGATGCAATTCATGAGTGAGGGTCAAGGGCTTAGTACAGTGCCTAAATACAACAAAGGGTCAGAAAGTGGTAGCTACGATTATTAACACTCATGAACAAATAATGCTGTACACATGTGTTGACCATCTTAGCACAAGTCTTCTGCTGACCTGCCTGTTCTCAATGAAGCGTGATTACACTCCCCATGGCCAGGGTCATGACGTACTCCTAAACACTTTCAATGCATGAAGTGAAATGTTCTATCAAACCAGTGCTAATTATTGTGGATACAAGTGCTTATAGTGACAACATAAGGAATCCTAGAGAATGGTCACTTACTCACAACTGTACTGACATATGCAACTACCTGTCTGCACGTATTTTAATCAATGTTTTACTCGGTTGTGTCCCTTATTACACTGATGGCTCCTTGAAGAGAACTACATATTTGAATGGAGTCCCCAACTCCTAGTACAGCATATTCATAGTATATTAGGGATGTTGCCCACCACAAAATCTCAGTTATGTTCACTCTCTCCTAATTAAACCATGATTGGTTAAGGTACTCTTAGTTAACTAGGGCCATGAAAACTCTCACAGGTCCTTGGCACCCTATGGGCAGGAGCCCTACTAAGGCCATTTTCTTCCCTTTCTGAAGTCTCCTTTACCTCTCAGTAAGGAGGTCCTTGATACATCTTCTTAGAAGTCCATTTTTAATTCAATTAAAACCATTTACTGAATGCTTCCTATGAGAAGGTTGAACAGGCTGGGGCCCTCGCCATTATGAAGCTCACAGTATAACAGGGGAGGTAGGAGCCAACATGCATAGTTGTAAAAGCTTAATGGGCACATGGAAAACATGGATTATGAGCCCTTCCCAGTGACCTCTAGAACATGCTTACCCACCAACCCTACAGTTCTCCTCCATAAAGTCATCCCTTTCTCTGCACCCAGGATCTCCTGGTGCTCTTCTTTTTGCTCTACTCACCTCACTGTGTGACAGATATTCTGGCAACACCACTGATTTATTCATCTGTCTATATCAATCCTTAACTCTTTACCATTCCATCTGCCATATATTCGCACTAGTTGGCCTATCCACTGCTGAGTCAAAATAAGAAACCAAGCAGGAATTACTCATATTTCTTAACAATCCTCCCACTCTTGTTATTGTCACTACTTTAAGAGCATTTCGAGGAAGAGCAATGAATCATTTTCTACTTGACTATTTCTCAATGTGACTTCACCCTGTGAAATCCTTCACTTCTTTTATAAAATCTCTGATACCTTTTATGATTTGTCCCTACCCACTGGTAATATCTTAGACTGGTCATCTTTTTTGAACTCTGACCTTCTCTTGGCTTTTAGTTTCATTCTTTCCAACCTGCTGCCTTGAGTTACCTCTATCTGGGCAACAAGGTTCAATAAAGTTCTACTGGCCTGGGGGGCAAGCCCAAGGTCCATATCCACCTTGTGGAGCCCAACAGGTTATCCAAACCTCCTCCTCATTTCATCCTATGTCTCAATGTGGCCCTTTAAAAGCTGCCAACTTGCAACTTTGCATAGGGAATAATGTGCATGAAGTGCTTGCTTCAAGAGAAGTCACTGATTAACAAATAATTGTCTAAAAAGTTTGATGACAGGAACTGAAGACGAATTCCCAGACTTTTTTCCAGGAAACCGCTAAGAAAGAACAACACGAATATCTGGAACTGGAGAAACATATGCATTCAATTTGGGTTGTACTTATTGAGGCATTTTTAAACTATGCTGCTAGTAACTTAGCCGAAAGCCAGACTATATTTAAGTTGGGTTTCTTTCATGGGTCCGAGATTCCACAGAAATTCACAATTTCACATGTGTAAGTCAAAACGCAAAACTGAAGTGTGTGTTCTGAATCTCAAACGTATGCTGTCACATTCCTACAGAGACTATTAACATGGAATTTCCATGCTGTCTGTATATCAGTATTAATTTTGCTGGGGGAAGAGACTCTTACACTTCCAACTGAAAATGCCTTACTCAATATGGAACTATCTTCAGATTATTAGGTAAAGTTTAAAGCTTATGTCTATCACACACTGTCATTCGTGTGTGTCCCATGGTTATCAGCACTGGCATCAATCACATTTTCAGCATTAAAACAAACTGTAAAATCTATGCCTATGTACAGAATGTGACCTGGCCATGAGATTAGACAGAAGTAGGCTAGTAACTTCAGGTGGACTGAAAGATCAGAAGGCTGCTTCTAGCGACATAGCCAAAGGAGAGGATTTAAAACAAGATGAGTGTACACCGTCATTATAAACAGCCTCTAATCAGGGAAAGGTGGGTGATGGAACAGATTCATAGATAATAATCTAAACGGTACTAAAACCTGCTTCAGGAATATTTTTCATTTGTTCGGATTTAAGTTTTTTAAGCAGACATATTAATTTAAGGATTTACAGTTAATAAAACATGTTTGGAGAAGTGACATATTAGAGTTGATATCAAATCACAAACAAATTTAATGTATTGAGAGAAGACAGTAGTATAATTAGTAAATCAGATGGCTAAATTACTTCCTTATGATTTAACTCTAAAAGTTTATGAAATCTGCAATATGCAATCATTGTCCATTTACAGAAGACTTAGTTTGCCTCTATTTGGTCAAAAACTGTGGAAGAGAAGAATGAGAAAAGAAAGTATTGCTTTTAAACCCAAATGTCTATAATAAAAAACAGGATACTGGGGTTTTTTTAGGGGGCAACTCTTGGCATTTTATATAAATCAAGATTCATTTGAAGATGTAAAAGTTCTAATATTCGCACAGCAATTTTATAATTCAAATATTTCTTCTCCATTGCATTAAATCCAAGCACATTTACTTTCTGCATTGAAAATACTGAAAAATTTAAATTCACCTTACTGCATCACAATGGTAAAGGAATATAGGACAGCAAATGAGGTACATCACAGTATAGTTAAATCTTGGATCGGTAAGTAAATCAATTTTAAAAGATCTCGAGGCAAAGGTCCGTGTCTTTGGTATCACAGTGACGTACAGCTGGGTGTGGACAATGCTACGGATATAGGGTATAGTATGATTCTAGTGCTACAGCTTAGACAGTACGCACCATCTTCCCTTTCAAGTACTATACATCCTGGACATGAGAGAGAAGACACAACTGATGACAATCCAGAATTAAAAAGTTATTCATGTCCAGGAGCAGTGGATAAAGAAGAACTCCAACAACCTCTACTTATATGTACTTTGGGACACACTTCACAGTTCATTAATGGAGGGGAAACAACTAGGAAAAAAAATTATCCAAGTAGCAGAAATAAGTAAGTATAAAGATAAAGATAAGTGAGAGTCTTTGGTGGAAGAAATAGGCATGGATTTCTTAAGACTAATAAAAAGGAAAACTGGGAGGGCAGCCAGGTAGAGCTAAAAATGTTGAGATGAAGGATCTAAACAATCCGACTTTTTAGTCCCAGCATCACCAATAACTCAGTGTGCTATACTGGGGGAAAAACACTGAATCTCACAGGCTTCTTTCTTTTCACTATAAATGTAGTAATTATTGGTAGGGTAACACAGGCAAGAATCGTGGGAAAAGATCTTGGGTTCAAATCTCAAGGGAGGAGCATGCTAATTAATTTCTCTGAGCCTCAGTTACTCATGTACAAAATGGATATAAGAAAAGCTGCCTCTTAAATTCTCCACAAATCTACGAGCTACCCAAAGCAACTGGCACATAGTAGGTGTTCAATTAAAGCTCTTGTGGTTGGTGCTGTATTCTTATCAGTACCTTGCATCCTCTATATCTTTGTTTGGGAGATGAAATGTGATAGCACTTTGAAGAAATAATAAAATTCTGTCCTCTATACCTCTATAATTTTGACCAAATTATTAATGAGGTTTTTTTTTTGTTTTTTTAGGAAGAAGAAAAAGCTGAATACTGGATAAAAACAGAGATCAAGAAAAGGATGGATAAATACCAGCTATGAGATAAAATGAAATATACCCATGAAGGACATAAAAAAAGCCAGAGGATAATTTTTAATCTAGCACCAAGACTGGTCCATGGAAGGAACAGCAATTTCAGGTGATCTCAGTTACCAGAGAAGCTTGCAAAGCTAGGGCACAATTCCAAAATGCTTGAGTTTCAGTTAACATGGAGTTCAAAGTAAGAACTTCCCATACTTGATGCAGACCCAAGAAAGAGATTTTTAAAACTATAAATTGGCATAGCTCATTTATATATAAATGGGTAAAGCCACAGACTACCATCAGGAAGCACCACAGAACTGAACAACGATGTAAATCAGGACTAAAAAGCAGAGAAGTACCTTGACATCCTTTATTGTCATTTAGCTGGAATCCATCTGGACAAGTACAATCATATGACCCTTCAGTGTTAATGCAGTCTCCTCCTTGGCAAACACTGTTGTCCTCCAAGCATTCATTGATATCTGTAAGTCAATTTTAAAAATTTAAAAGATGGAATAAACTATATTAAAAAAAATTAAGCATTACTCTTACACATAAAAATCACGTAAATGAACATAATTTTACATCTTTTACAAGAATATAATTTTTAATGGAAGACAGCTTTTTAACTTTTGATTTTTAAAAATGAAACATTCTGAAAAGATTTTGGCTTTGAACAATAAACTAAAGTTTTAACATCAAATGAAATTTGGAAGAGAAACCGTCAAAGTCTTGTACTAAACAATTTACTTGGCTATGTTCTTGGTAACAACAGGGAATAAAAATATTCTTTAAATATGTATTAAGAGGGACACCTGGGTGGTTCAGTTAGTTAAGCATCTGCCTTTGGCTTGGGTCACGATCCTGGGGTCCTGGGATTCAGCCCAGGGTTGGGCTCCCTGCTCAGTGAGGAGTCTGCTTGTCCCTCTCTCTCTGCCCCTCCCCCTGCTTGTACTCTCTCTCTCTTTTAAAAATAAATAAACAAATATGTATTAAGAATATCCTGAGCATCTAGGGGTGCCTGGGTGGCTAAGTCAGGTAAGCATCCCACTCGATTTCAGCTCAGGTCATGATCTCAGGGTCCTGAGATTGAGCCCCAACACAGACTCTGCATTGGGTATGCAGTCTGCCTAAGATTCTTTCTCTCCCTCTGCCCCTCCCCACCCCCCTCTGTCTCCCTCTCTAAAAAATAATAAATATAGAAAGCGAGTGGGGGCACCTGGATGGCTCAGTCAGTTAGGTGTCTGACTCTTGATTTTGGCTCAGGTCATGATCTCAGGGTCATGAGACCAAGTCCTGTGTGGGGCTCATACTAGGCATGGAACCTGATTACGATTCTCTCTCTCCCTCTCCCTCTGCCCTTCCCCTACCTCTCTCTCTCTCAAAAAAGAAAAAAGAGTATCTTGAGCATCTATTTATACAAGATCCGGTACTCTGCATTGTAAGAAAAAAAATTTTTTTTTTTAAATTTTTTATTTATTTGCGAGAGAGAGAATGAGAGACAGAGAGCATGAGGGGGAGGAGGGTCAGAGGGAGAAGCAGACTCCCTGCCGAGCAGGGAGCCCGATGCGGGACTCGATCCCAGGACTCCAGGATCATGACCTGAGCCGAAGGCAGTTGCTTAACCAACTGAGCCACCCAGGCGCCCTGTAAGAAAAATTTTAAAGTATTTGACATGATTTCTTCTCCCAAACAGAAATGATTTAAATTATATTAATAAAAATAAGCACAAAATATTACATTGCTTTGTAAGTCCAAGCAAATTCAACCTAAGAGTTGCCAAAATATATAATTACTTGTCAAAAGAATAGTACCAACTTCATGTGTCACATGGATTTAGAGAAGAGATACCATAAAAGCCAAAGGTGGCTTCATGTAACAGAGGGGATTTACTTGAAGCCTGGAGAGCAGAGTAGAAAGTGGAGGAGGGGAAGAAGGGGGCTTTTGGCAGGAAAGGGACTCAGCGAGATCAAAAGCTCCATTGAAGTCACTTACTCAGCAGCTATCACCAATAGGTTTGAGGTTGACTGGATTTTTCAATGCATATATTTATAGCATATGTGCAACTAAACATGGTTTACGTAACCAGTAATGAGTTCTGACTGTGAGCATGTGAGACAATTAATGACCCCCCTCACTGCGTGAATGCCGGGCAGATCTTTCACGAGGGCTCTTTATTACCACATTTACTTCCAGTCAGAGCTCATTACTCCTAACATAGTCCATGACTCTCTCTTCTGTTGTCTGTGCAGGATTTTAATTATGAGCACTGAGGAAAGCTAAGGAACAAAACCTTCTTTGTTCTCTCAGACTTTGGTATATGATGGCATTTCTTGCCAATAATTATGATTGCTGCGAAAATGCATGAGAAGTTCCAGGAAGAAGTGAACATGGAGACAGTTGTAGTCTCAATCTCCTCATTGTCTCATTCAAAATGTTGGCACACCAAATTAAATTTTCCTCATAGAACCCAATCCACTTATTAACTGGCTTCTGTGCCGTTCATGAGGCAAATCAAAGAGAAACAAGCAAGCACCTTACAATTTTACTCCACCGAAAGAAACACAAGTCAGGCTGTCCCCCTAGATTAAAATGTTTCTGAATACTGATCCTAGAACATAAAACACAGCTGATGTGACCTTGTCACAACTAAAGTGGATTATCCCTTCTTTAGTGTGTTTTTCCAACTTCACTCAAGTAAAATTTACATACAATACATGCATTTAATTTTAAGAGTCTAGTTCAATGAGTTTGAACAAATGTAGATCCATTCTTGTGATCACCATCACAATCAAAGTAGACATTTCTTTATCCATTTACATGTGTTGGGATCGCTGTTGGATTCTTAAATCATCACAAATGCAATCATTTTTTAAAGAATTGTGAGATATCTCTGTAAGAATGTTATTCTATAGTTACAAACATAAGGCTTGGTGATATTTCCCTTTGACTCCTTTTCCAGTCTGCCCTGAAATTTCCATTCCTAATTAACCTCATGTCACGAAAAAGACACTAAAGGAAAATTATGCACAAGACAGAGAAGAGCATGCAGGAGTGTGTCCCATGAAGTGTGAAACCTTTAGGTTTCATTTCCATGCCAAAGAATTTTTTATTCCCCAGCTAACCGACCCTTGGTACATCAAGATTTCTAAAAGTGGAAACAAAGTTAACTGAGACTAGGCTTTTAGATATAAATTCTATGAAAATAATTCATAAACCCCAACTCTCAGATTTGTTTTCAATAATGATTGTGCCAAATGGGGATAAACGCATCTACTGTGTATGAATCTCTGCCATAAAACATGTATTAAGTGAATATATTAGACCAACCATTAAAAAAAAAGATGTAGGCATTTCCATCACCCTAAAGGTTTCCTTGTGCCCCTTTTCCATTTGGCTTCTGATCAGCACAGTGTTTTTGAGACTGATCTAAGTTATTGTGTGTACCAACAGCTCTCTCCTCCTTATTGCCGAGTAGTATTCTACCATAAGAACGTGCCTCAATTTGTTGACCCATTCGCCTTTGATGAGTGCCTGGACTGTTTACAGTTTGGCTATTATGAATAAAGTTTTAATAAACATTCATGTGTTAGTCTTTGTGTAATCACAGGCCTTCATTTTCCTTGAGTAAATTCCTAGGGGTGGAGTGGCTGAGTCACAAAGTAGGTTTAAATTGTGATAAAACGGTCCCCTAAAGTGGCTGCACCATTTTACGTTCCCACAGGCTGGCATGAGAGCTCCAACTTTCCATATTTATTCTAACAGCTCCACAGCTATTCTCATGGGTGTTACGTAGGCAGTCAGTTTTTAGATTTACCTTTCCTTGTTCTGTTGGAAACTAAGATAACCAAGGAAAGGCATATTGGATCATTAGCGTCATGTGAAAAATCTCAATTCAAAAAAGATGAGGGAGAGCCCTGAGAACATGAATTTCATCCACAAGAGAAACACACTGCATTACCTAGATGTTTGCCTTAGCATAAGGGAAGCACATCAGCTTTGTTCATACTACTTTAAAATCATTTGATTTTCATTCATTTTTCAAAATCTAAGAGAACCTATGTGAGGAAAAGAAACACTTATTCTAAGTGTTTATAAATGATTGTATAGATTTGAAAACTGCATTACATTAGAGCCTGATTTAGTCTAAATTTTTTTGAAAGACCTCTATCTTCAAAAGCAAAAAGAAGAAGAAGAAAAAGAAGAGAAGAGAAGAGAAGAGAAAAGAAAAAGCAGGCTGAACATTAAGAGAGAGCCCAACACATGGGATGGTCCTACACCACTGCCTAGGGTGGTGTGAAAGATAGAGCCCTTCTAAGATTTGGGCAACAGGCTTTAAGGAAACGATGTCAATCTTGATCACACCTTCACTAGAGAATGCACTGGTCAAAGTCACCAGAGATCCCCACCCTGTTTAATCCCATGGTCAATTCTGGCCCTCATCTTGCTTAGCAGCGCTGTTTGACAACAGTTCATGACTCCCTCCTCTCTGAAATGTTTTCTTCTCTTGGATTTGATTTTCATCCTTCCTCTCTTGCCACTTGGTCTCAATCCCCTTTGCTTGTTCCTATCCTCCTCCTCACTTATAAGTGGGGGGCCAGGACTCCATCTTCGACCCCTTTTCTCTTCTAACTATCCTTACTCCCTTGGTGATGTCTTCTAATTTCACAGCTTAAACACTATCTATATGTTAATGACTCACAGCCCAGTACCCACTCGTGAATTCCACACACACAGGTCCATCTGCCTTCAGATCAGCCCCCTCCCCCCTTCCACACTTCCCATATACCCCCTTTTATTTTTCTCCATAGCATTTATTGCCACTTAACAAACTATATATTTTACTTATTTATCATGCATATCTCCCTCACTAGAATGTTAGCTCCACAAAGGAAAGAATTTTTGTCTATTTGGTTTATTACTATATATCCTATACCTAACAATACCTGGTACATCCTTGGCATGCAAATATTTGTGTAATGAATGCATACATGAAAAGAATGAATGATTTTGACTTGGAAAGAAATGTCACAAGGAAACAAATACAAGCACTTCTTTTCTCACCTTTTTTGATTTGGTCCACAAAGAAACGTCCAAGAGAGAGGGGCCACAGAAAGGCAGAGTAAATCATAAGTCTTCTTTTTTAGGCTTTGCAAGGGACTAGCATGGAGCAATCATAGTGATGGGCTGGGGAAGGGGCTAAGGCGCGCACGGAAATAGAGATTGTATCTAGAAAGGGAACAAGTCAGAGGCAGGGCCTTTGAAGGCTGAGATGCCAAGACCTCTAATAACCAGAGCAATGGAGGCCACCCTTCACAGGCTGAATGGCTACTGAGCATGTTGGCGCAAGTAACACATAGACAGTAGCACAATACTTGTGATTCTGACTCTGATTCTGACTTCCAGAAGGACTGTAGGATAACACTTCAAGAAAACAAGGCCTTTGGCAGAATTATTAGAGGAAAGTTACACATGTAAATATAAAAGCCAACAAGAAAGATGGTTCTTCCTCCCACAGCTGTGAGAGGCATGTGAACAGCAACAGCTCAGTTAATTACAGCTAAATACCACTGGGGAGGGTCGGAAACACTACTAGTTGGGAATTAGCAGGCTGAAGTGCTATTATAGTTTCAAAGACAGCACTGAATTAGTTGAATGGACTCCAATTCTATTTATAACCTAGAACACCAGGGAAATTAGCCCTGACTTTAAGAGACAAAGGACCAATTATATACTCCAAAAGAAGCCTTCTTATTGAATATCTATGTTAACAATGATGAGCAAATTGGCTAAAAAGTTTTTGTTTGGCTTTTCATGCAGTTGATGTTGATAGAATAAAAAATCCTGAACTTCTGATGAGATGGGCAACACACTGAAACAGCCAAAATACAGCAATGTGCCTTCTACTGAGGACCAATCAATAGCCTTGGTTGCCCTCTGGGTCGGTCAGGGGTTAGGACAGAAGAGATGCTGGTGGTCAGTTTAGGTTTTCAGGGCCTTAGCATGTGCCCCGTCACCTATTTATTCTGGAAGAGGTTCTTCCATGGCTAGTCCCCAGCTGCACGCCTGCCTCTCCCACCTTAGAAAGACACTATGTTGAATCATTAACAGTTATCCCTATGTTACAGAGTTCCCAATACACAATTTTTCAATCAAATTTCATTATTTAGATCATCACTTGTTTGCCTATTTTTCAATAGGTATGTTGATTACAACTTTTCAATGGAGTCATTAGCCCTTTGAAGACTATTATTACCTTAGGATCAAATCCTAGATGATTTACTTATTCAGCAATAACATACATTTTAAGGCCTCTGAAACTGTCCCAACTGCCCTCTGGAAAGTTTGTCTCTGGTTGTGCCAAGTTCTCTGGTCAGTAAAGTAGGATGCTATGAAGTATAATGGATCTTTCCCAACCAAGAGGGACTGACAAGGGAGAAAGTATCATGGCCATTTTTCACTGTGTATCACATTTGTGCCACAAAACCACTCCCTAAAGGGGCGCCTGGGTGGCTCAGTTGGTTAAGCGACTGCCTTCGGCTCAGGTCATGATCCTGGAGTCCCGGGATCGAGTCCTGCATCGGGCTCCCTGCTCGGCAGGGAGCCTGCTTCTCCCTCTGACCCTCCCCCCTCTCATGTGCTCTCTCTCTCTCTCAAATAAATAAAATCTTTAAAAAAAAAAAAAACCACTCCCTAAAAAGCTCATGTGTTTCTCTCCAAGGTGGGGTTTAACCCCTCACTCACAGACTCTAACTCTTCATATTTCTGGTCTCACAACTGACAGGTTCTACATGCGGGACATCAGAGGATGAACTGGAAAAAAACGGTGAGTTGGGTAGACAATGAGCACAGAGAGTTCACATGTGACAGGCTGGGGAAAGACCAGCCAACCACCCCAGAGGCTCTGAGGCACAGCACGTAGTGGGGTGGTTACAATTATACCATGCTCTACACCTAGGGTATCTTTTAGAAATACTTATGCAAAAAACTCAAAATTGAATTAAAGTTTAGCTCTTTTTTTTTTTTTTTTTTAAGATTTTATTTGTCAGAGAGAGAGAGAGAGCACAAGCAGAGGGAGCGGCAGAGGGAGAAGCAGGACCCTGGGATCATGACCTGAGCCGAAGGCAGACGCTTAACGACTGAGCCACCCAGGCGTCCTAAAGTTCAGCTCTTAAAAACTTCCCAGCTATCTGGAAAATTCACTTGTGTTTACTTATTTGCATGCTGGTCCTGCAAAAATAAGGTACTACTGTTCAGAACTATATACCCAGGATAAACCATCTAAACCTGAGAAAAGTGAAACGGACTCTTTGCTCATTTAGCTGGCATCATTCTTCTAAACCATGGCTCTGAGCAGTGCAAGGAAAACCTGGATTCTACTGGCTTCTTTTCATTATTTGTGTGACCATGGGGAAAATGATTTTGCAGGAACCTAATGTCCTGACTGTGAGGTCAAAAGGTTGGACTCAAGTACAAAACCCAGGATGATGCCCAGATTTTTCTGGGATTCTGCAGTCAGGAGCAATTCTCACCTTCACAGTGGTCCCCAAGGGTGGATGCTCTGTAACCTCGGTCACAAACACAGAGGAAAGAGCCCTCTGTGTTCCTGCACTGTCCATTACTGCAGAGATGATGGTGCTGACATTCATCAATATCTATGGGCAAGAGAGTAAAAAAACACTGTATAAGTGAGTGGTACCTTAAAAATATTTTTAATCATGCATGTAAAGAAGTCTATAAATTATCTAGGTTATAATTAATTTAGACTCTTTGTTATATGAATTAAGCTGATCTCTAGTAAAAGGTCATGAATCCCCCAGGAGGGAAAATCCAGATGAACTTAAAATCTTAACCAGTAAGCTAAGAATCTGTACATATTAATCCCAATGTTCACCGATGAGTGGCAAATACTTTGCTGTCATCTGTAAGCCTCAACTTAGCTTCTCAAATCTCTTTTATACGTTCAAATAGAACACTGAACTTAAAAGCACTTAGGCCTGTAACAGTCTGAAGAAGAGGTCAGCAAACTATAGCTCTACTACTGTAATCAAAATTTTATTGGAAAATAGCACCAAAAATTCATGTACTATCTGGCCCTTTACAAGAGAAGTTTGTAAAAGTGTCATGGCATAAACATCTTCATTTCTTTTTCACAGATACACCCTTCAGCCCCTTGGCAATTAGGCTTCCATTTTTTTTTCTCTCTCAGTGATTTTCTGGCCAAATCTAATGGCCCTTCCCTCCTCTCAGCCAATTTGATATTTGCATTGCCACTGAATCTCTCTTCTTAACCCACATATCCTCAGCTTAGAGATGATTTTTTTGTAACCCAACCCTGAGCTCAGGCTCAAGCACACACACGCGTCATATCCGCACATCAAAAGGCACATGATATATGGCATGTATTCAATTGTTTTACTTTTACCATTAGATTTTAAGTTTCCTGAGGGCAGGACTATGTCTACCACATCCTTTATGACTTAGATGATCTAGTGTTTCACAGTGAGTAGGCATTAATTCATGTTGTCTGTTGACAGGCTTTGTTCTTCACATCTGAGTACATTTACCTACTTCTGGCAATGGGATTCTAGAAGAGCCAACACAAGCATCAGTTTCCATAGGGACCCCGCACAACTCTGCTCTCCCCCGCTCTGTTACAGCATCATGTTGATTATCATGGCATTTGGCACCTAAAATTGGTTTGCCCCTATTGATAATTTGGTGGGTGGTTTTGCTTCTATCTTATTTTTGGTAGTGACATCACAGGCTCTTCAAAAGAAAGGATTATGAACATGATAGCCTTATTATATTATCTGTAGACTGACCTCTTCCCTTATTATACATTCATTTGTAGTTCTCAATGCACGGTGGGCATTTGATAAATGCTTAGCTAATTAGGGTCAGGAGTCACAGAATAAAGTAAAAAACTTTGAGAGGGACTTGTAGAATCTAGAATGAATTACTTAATTTATCTGTGTGCATGAGTATGCTTGTGTGTGCTCTCAACTCCTAGATTAGGAATTGTGATGTCTTTCCTTGTTCAAGAAAGGGGAAACTGGGGAAGGTCGTGATGATACTGGTTGATCTCTTTGTGGTACCATCATTTATAATAGCATCTCAGAAGACATTTGCACTCATTAAATAGTCAAAGTTTACATACAGCCATGGACATGATTTGTTTCCTTATTGGTCCTGTAGACTGTATATTCTGTTCTTAAATGGCACTTAAATGACCTTTCTTTTCAAGAACTCTAGACTCTTGTGCTTGTCCACCAGTGATACCATCATATCAAGCTCAGGAAGCATATACTTATTGAGAAGTGAAGTAATTCTGTGAAAGATTCGACGAAATTTATTTTTTAAGTCTGAGGTCAACCTCAGCGAGATCCAAAATACTATCACCTGTAGAAACAGGACATATTTCACAAACTTGATCTGTGATATAAGGGGGATGCTGTTTCTTTCAGTCTTGGGCTGATATAATAACCTTCCAGTTGCTGAAATCTGAGTAGGTAAAACTTTCAAATGAATTAAATAGAACTGATTTTCTGCAGCAAGGAATTACACAGAGAGCAATGCTTTTTCTTCCCAAGATGAATGCTCAGCCACTGATCATGAATACCTTCTTTTTCAAATTTAACACTTTTCCATCCTGTGTTACTGATTTTTCTGACTTAAGCTGAGGTCCCTTGCTTTTTGGCACTCTCGTGAAACCATCCAGTTAGCTTCTGAAAGACGCTCCCTTTACTGAGTACTGTTTCTCAGGCCAGGGGCCTTAAATGAAAACCACAGTAGTTCACATAGCCACGCTCCTACCTTCACACTGGTCTTTCGCCGCTGATAGCTGGTACCCCTGCCCACAGGTACACCTGAAGGAGCCCTCCGTGTTTTTGCACTGCCCATTCATGCACAGATTCCCTTGCTGACACTCATCAATATCTGTAAATAAAAGAGTGACAATTATTTTAAATTAGGCCCATAACTAGAACATACTGTTACCTAAACTTTGAGCCTATAAATCAAGCTACGAAATCAGGTCCTAAAGATCAATGTCTAACTATTATTTTCTTCTGAGAATATCTTATTATTTAAAATGCATCTGAAAGGTTTTGCCAGGAGAACTCCATTTGCAGCGCAGTCCTTCCCCTCAAGCATGACCAATAACTACCCATTTCCTGAGCAAAGCCGTATTTCTTAGCCTCTCATGTGGCATTAATCTTTTGAATTGTATCCTGATGTAAGCAAGGTGTCGCATTATCCCATGTTTCCTGAAATAGCTCACATAACCTATTAATGTAATTGCAGCTCATGAATTCATTTTTTTTTTTTTTTAAAGATTTTATTTATTTATTTGACAGAGAGAGAGACAGCAAGAGAGGGAACACAAGCAGGGAGACTGGGAGAGGGAGAAGCAGGCTCCCCGCAGAGCAGGGAGCCCGATGTGGGACTCGATCCCAGGACCCTGGGATCATGACCCGAGCCGAAGGCAGACGCTTAACGACTGAGCCACCCAGGCGCCCCTCATGAATTCATTTTTTAATTAATTTTTTTAGAGAAATTAATCTGGTTTACTAGAAACTTTGGTTTCACTTATTTGTAAATAAAACGGATCAACAAGTCCTGCCTGCCCACTATTGACTGCCAATAGAGAAATTAAATCAGGGAGCTGAATGTCGCTTTCAGAACGATGTTGTACCTTTCCAAATGCTCTAAGTCTATTAGCTTTAGGAGTGGTCGACAGCAAAGAACAGTCTATGCCACATTTTCTTTCAGCACATTCTAGTAAGTACTTGAGACGTCAGTTCAAGAACTTAAGACCAACAAGAGCGTGTGGAGCTCGTTGGATCTCAAGTAATGTCTGACAACATTTTTAGTGCCTTGGACTCTCTTTGACTTTCTCAAAGAAGATGACAAATTAAGCATTCCCATGTGAAGATGTCTGCAGCAAGAATATACCCTCCATTCCAAGTACTGTCAGGGTATGCCAGACATCTTACATAAGTTACTCATTTACGTCGGGAATACTGTCAGAAGTAATTCATTATAAGTAATGACACACACACTTGGAACAACTTGAGGCAACCCAGTTATCTTGAATAAGGTGATCTTGGGGTCTTTAAAATGACCACGGGGACAGAGGCAGTGTAATTCTACAGATTAAAAAAAAAAAAAAGCCTTTTTCTTTTCTGACGAGGGACAAAATTCCTACGACAAAAGAATGCTTTCTAATAAAACAGGCATGCAGGACAAATGTCTTCTCTCTTTTGTGCCAAAAGATAAATAGAAAACAGCGTTTTCCCTGAAAAGGATTTAAGGGACTTTCATACATATCACTGTGACAAATCCAGCTCAGAGTTAAAAAAGAGACTATCTCCAGGTATTTATAAATTTAGGACGTATAATGCTAAAATGTACAAAGAGATACAAAAACACAGATACAAAAAAGAAATAAAGAAACAAGTACTGAATTAATACAGGAGACAGCATATTCACAACATGAAAAAAAGTTGCCAGTACATTTAGTGAGGTGAAAACCCCAAGTCAATATTTAGCACTAAGGTGAAATTTGGCAGTTGCTGGAATATTGGAAAAGGGACAGATTTAGGATCTGGGAAGAATTTGACATCGGTGAGCTGACGTGGTTTGGGAAAGATTATGAAATAATTACAGAAAAAGGATGTTATATAAATTATTATCGTAAAAAGGGTGGGCTTTGATTGGGGAGTAAGGAAAATAATCAGTGTATATGTAGGTTTCTAGAGCAGCGGATGGGGATCTTGCCTGACCCCATCCCACACTGCAATGCAGAGACCAGGAAAACCAGAGTGGGGGGGGCAAGGTTCACTGGCAAGTGGCGGTAACAGCCCTTTCCCACCTCTAACCTTTGACATGTGCAGCTTTCTCTGCCTCCTAAGGTTTTCTCCCTTCCGTATTCAAAATTTTAGGACCAAGGTCGAACAGCAGTACCTCGGAAAGCTTTCCCAGCAGCACGCAAGCAGGATTAGCTTTAACAGAACTTTGTACATGCCTATGATCTGGTGAATAACAACATCAACTACGTGTCAGACTCTGTCCCTGCGTTATCTCATTCTCCACACATTACCTCTGTTTCTGTATTTTTTTTTTTTAAAGATTTTATTTATTTATTTGAGACAGACAGAATGAGAGAGAGAGCACATGAGAGAGGGGAGGGCCAGAGGGAGAAGCAGACTCCCCGCCGAGCAGGGAGCCCGATGCGGGACTCGATCCAGGGACTCCAGGATCATGACCTGAGCCGAAGGCAGTGGCTTAACCAACTGAGCCACCCAGGCGCCCCTCTGTTTCTGTATTTTTTTACACAATCCTCACATCCACCTGAGTAGGTACCATTACTGTTGCCTTTCTGCAGATGAGCAAGTAAGGCTTAGCGAAGGAAGAAAACTTACCCAAGCTCACACTTCTGAGCGTCCAAACTAGGTTCTGATATACTGCACTCCTCCTTTTTAAACTAAACTCCAGACTTCATTTGGGTTTCACCAGTTTTTTTGATTCATGCACTCTCTCTGTTCCAAGACCCAATCCAGGGTACCACACTGTATTTAGGGGTCCTGTCTCCCCCATCTTTCCTTATTCTTCACAACTTTAACAGTCTTGAGAGTATGGGCCAGACCCCTGTAGAATGTTGTCAATCTGGATTTGTCTGATGTTTTTCTCATGATTAGAGGTTGGGGTTATGGGTTTTTGGAAGGAATAAATACAAAGGTGAAATGCCCTGGCCCCCACATAAGGTCAGGGGTATATGACATCTCCGTGACATTGCTGATACTGTTAACCTTCATCACTTGGTACTTTATTATCTACAATGATCTGTAGTAGGTTTCTATCTTTTCCAACCAATAAAAGTCCTTTGAGAGATTAAAACCTCTCAGTAGCATCTGCATTTGAACACAGTGCCTGGAACACGTGGGTTCCAGGATACACCCAAAAGAAAGGGAAGGATGAAGAGAAGCTTCCACAGCCGAGCATCACATAGAGGGGACATAGTGTTCCTAGGGCTGGCATCAAATGATGGTGTGAATTTGGGCATGCTGGGAAGCCTTCTTAGAGAGGAGCAGGCTCAGCTAGGATGGCTGAGCAAGAAAGAGTGAAAAAGTGGTTAAAAGTCATTCACCCAACATGTGCTTCCTCAGAGCATTATCCCTCTAGAGAGTCCAATCCCCCAATTTTAGAGATTGTATGAGACTGGAAATCTGAGTTTATTTACCCAAGGTTGCATGGCGAACCACTAGAAGAACTTGGTAGGAAGGCTGCAGACGTGGGTTGGCAGGAAAAGGACCCGGGGGGCAGGGAGTTGCGCCCACCTGACCTGCTCTGCTAGGAGTGGCCAGTGTTCCACCGTACACACGGAGTTGGGCCCCCAATGTGGAGGTTGGTGAATGTGCTGCTGCCAGTGGGAGATGCTATAATTCTCACAAGACAGTAAGGTATCCGTTTACTACTTGCCTACCATGGTGAGAAATTAACCTCCACCCTACATCCTTCACTTTGAGATCCTTCAGAAAGAAGAAAAATTCACTTATTTCCTCTCTTCCTCCCCTGCAAAGAGCATGCTTTTAGGTTTAAAGAACTAGGAGCAGAAAGGAAGCCATCCACAGATTTGACCAGAGAAAAAATTTAAACTTAAAAAAAAGAATTATGCCAAGAAAAATTAGAGAAACCTTGGACAAATTACAACAATAATACCCCCCAAAAATATATTTGTAATGCACAGACACATGTATATAATGGTTTACACATGTATTATAAAGTGTTCATATAGATGGATTAAAAAACCTGATACATGGGAACAGATATAACATAAATTTACACCAAAAAATACAAATGTTTAACAAACATATGAAATAGATGTTGTAATAATTACAAGTGTCCAGAGAATTAACAGATACAAGCATAACTAATAATCTTTTAGAATTAAAAGAAACACATTTTAAAAATTAGAAATTAGTGTTCAGTCAAAATAATAAAAGACATTGGGACGCCTGGGTGGCTCAGTTGTTAAATGTCTGCCTTCGGCTCAGGTCATGATCCCAAGGTCCTGGGATCGAGCCCCACATCAGGCTCCCTGCTCGGCGGAGAGCCTGCTTCTCCCTCTCCCACCCCCCCGCTCGTGTTCCTGCTCTCGCTATCTCTCTGTCAATTAAATAAATAAAATCTTTAAAAAATAAAAATAAGAGACATTAAAAACATTTTACCCAATTATTCCACTTTTATAAATAAGGAAATAATCCTAAAATTCAGACCAAGTTTTATTAAAAAAAAAAAAAACTTGTTAGATTTGTTTTTTAACATAATGAGAAGTTTTAAAAAAAATGTAATTGTTCAACACATGAACAGCAAGAAAATGCTGAAATAGTAATACAGTGACTCTTAAGCAGCTTTCAAAAATAATATTTGAAAAAAGTTTTTAATGTGTAAAATGCTCATGATATACTATTAAACGACAAAAAGCAAGATACAAAATCGTACATATATTATCTTAGTGACAGAAAATATCCATGAGATAGGACTACTGATGAATGAGATTGAGAAATTGTTATTTTTGTTTTGCTTATTTTGTGTTTGCTAGATTTTCTAAAATGAATGTTTTTTAAAAAAGATCTTTTTAATTTATTTATTTGAGAGAGAGAAAGGGAGGGAGTGAGAGAGAGCATGGGGGGCAATGGAGAAGCAGGCTCCTGCTAAGCAGGGAGCCCAATGCGGGGCTCAATCCCAGGACCCTGAGATCATGACCTGAACCGAAGGCAGAGGCTTAACAGACTGAGCCACCCAAGGCGCCCCTAGGATGAATGTTTTTTAATAGCAATTTTATTGAGATATAATTTACCACCACATAATTCATCTAAAGTGTACAATTCAATGTTTTTTAGTATAGTCACAGAGTTGTGGAACTGTGTGTATTGGTTTTTTTTTTTTTTTTAAAAGATTTTATTTATTTATTTGTCAGAGAGACAGAACACAAGCAGGGGGAGAGGCAGGCAGAGGGAGAAGCAGGCTCCCCGCCGAGCAGGGAGCCCGATGCGGGACTCGATCCCGGGACTCCAGGATCATGACCCGAGCCGAAGGCAGTCGCTTAACCCACTGAGCCACCCAGGCGCCCCTTTTGGTTTCCTTTTCTAAGCTAATTACTCTAACACATTCTTAAATGCAGTTCGAATAAAAAACAAATCTGATCACAGCATTTACCTTTGCAGTGCCTGTGGTCTGGTGTCGGGGTATAACCCTTGTGGCATGAACACACGTAGGAGCCTTCAAGGTTGGAGCAAGTACCGTTTGTGCAGACCTGTGGTTCCAGGCATTCATCCACATCTTGAAGAATGTTGCAGAAGGGGGAAAAAAACCCACAAAGAGAGAAAAAAAGAAAACATGAATAAAGTTGAATTTGGCTAAAAATAGAAAGAGCGCATCCTCAAACAGGGACAGATTCTTTAAGATAAGCTTTCAAATTAGCCCAAAGGAGGAACAGGAGCTCTGGTGTGAGCTGCATGGATCATAGTTCTATGTCTTGATTTACTTTATGCAAAGTAACTCAAAAAAGGAACCAAGCATGCTCTGTGAATCAATTCCATGGAAAGCTCGTTGTAGAGGGGAGGGCAGAAGAGACAGCAGTTTGGGAGTAGCATCCCCTGCACAATGAAGTATTCCAAAGAATCAAAGACGTACTGAGGTCTAGCTATGGAACTGATGAATTCAGCAGGAAGGGAGGGTTCGAGAAAGCCAAAGACAGGACTCGGGACCTGAAGAAACCACAAGAGGTCTTAGCAGAAAGATAAAAAAAACTCTGATAAAATGTTCAAAGACAGCATTGAATCGGTATTATAAAAACCAATCTAGGGGAAAAACAAGCTTAGTGGGCAGTTTGAAGGTAGGGGACAGACTGCAGAGATAGATAAAATAATTGCTCATCTTCACCAAGCCCTTACTGCATAAACAGGAAAGGCTGTGCATGTTTTAATCCTAACAGGAGCGATAGAAGCCAACCATTTTATAGACAAAGGAACCAGGATTCAAAGAAGTTCCAGCAGATTGCCCAAGGCCACATGGTTTGAGAAACTGGTGGCTCATAGGGGCATCCAGTCAGCTTAACTCCAAAGCCCATCCTTTTGACCTGTTTCTATTAACACAAGTTAAGTGTAGTGATAGAAACCACTGAAGAGAGAATTAGGAATGTTTGTTTTTATTATTTGCTAACACAGCATTTATATAGAAAATCATCAATGTGTTCGCTGATTTCATTCAGCTTTCATTATGTTCTTACTAGAATATTGTTAATTCAGGGGCACCTGGGTGGCTCAGTTGGTCAAGCGTCCGACTCTTGAGTGATTTCGGCTTAGGTCATGATCTCAGGGTTGTGAGATCGAGCCCCCCGTTGAGCTCCAGTGGGGAGCCTGCTTGAGATTCCTTCCTCTTCCTCTGCCCCTCCCCTGCTCACTTTCTCCCTCTCTCTAAAATAAATATATCTTTTTGAAAAAAGATGTTAATTCACAAAGAAAAACTTGAGTTCTGTGCCCCACCTAAATGCTTTTGTTAAGTCCACTGTATGTTGTAGTTGAGAAGACTGTGTAGCATGAACAACCAACACCGTAAGAGGAAAAATTTAAACCACTAAGTGCTGAAACTACACACAGCATCATGATGTAGGCTTAACTTTACAGCAGTCTGTAGCTCAATCCAGGCATCTTAATCATAAGGCAGACCAACAATACGGAGGAAAATGCTCTTGACTACATCCATTTCATTTTGCAATGCTCGCCATGAAAGCAATAAAGCTTGCCACCCTCCTAATGTTAACAGGCAGAGAGTCACGAACACATGAACATCAGAGATCTAGTTCTAATTCAGCATTCCAGAGTTCGGACTGCATTCATTTGCATAACATTTCCTTAAACCTGTATTCTAGTTTTCTCTCTCTCTCTTTTTTTTTTTAGATTTTATTTCTTCATTTGAGGCAGATACAGAGAAAGAGAGAATGAGCAGGGGGAAGAGGCAGAGGGAGAGGGAGAAGCAGGCTTCCCGCTGAGCTGGGAGCCTGATGCGGGGCTCGATCCCAGGACCTGAGATCATGACCTGAGCCGAAGGCAGACGCTTAACCATCTGAGCCACCCAGGCACCCCTGTACTCTAGTTTTCTTAAAATGATATCTAGAAATAGAGTACCAAAATGAGGCAATGGTGTGTGAGCATGCATGCACACACCGGCACACATTTCACACGCAAACTGAAAACAGCCAACCAACTGGCCTTGTCTGAGTGCTCCACCTCGCTTTCACAAAATCAGTTATGGTGAACTGGACCCTACTCTATGATAACAAAAAGAGCACTTCCAGACTGACTCATCGTCCATCCTTTCTTTGGTTGTGGGAGTCCACTTTTATAAACACCGAATGCAAACAACTTGAAAGAAGAAGCTAAATGCTGGAGCCAAAATAAATAATGGGATAGAATGAGCCTAGACACTAGGCATGTAAATTCCAGACAGCAACATTAAAATGTCACATCTGGTATCTGGATTGGTTTCAAAAATGTTAAAAAGTTGAAAAAGGTATGGATTGTTCTCTTTAATTATGTATGCACCAGGAAATGTGATTTATAGGGCTACAGAATATAACAACAAAATCAATTTCTAAGACCATATTTTCTCTAGTTAAAGCAAAATAACAGGCAGTACAGATGATCATTCACGAAATACTTTCAAAATACTTGATAACTAGGGCGCCTGCGTAGCTCAGTCGGTTAAGTGTCCAACTCTTGATTTTGGCTCAGGTCATAATCTCAGGGTCGTGAGATCAATTGGGCTCTTCAGTCAGCGTGGAGTCTGCTTGTCCCTCTCCCTCTGCTCCTCCACTCACTTGCAAACACACTCTCTCACTCTCAAATAAATTCTTTAAAAAAATACTTGATACTTATACTTGAATTAACAGTACCACAGTGTCTATTTAAAAGCTGCTAAGAGAGTTGATCTTAAAAGTCCTCATCATAAGAAAAAAATTTTTTTAATTCTGTAACTATGGTGATAGACTTTCACCCAACTTACTGTGATCATTTTGTAATGTATACAAATATCAAATAATTATGTTCTAAACCTGAAATTAATATAATGCTATAGAGGTATCACACCTCCATTTAAAAAAAACCAGAATATATAGTAGGAAGGTGCCTGGAGTGGGGCCTCACTTGACGGATGTAAAAGGAGTGAAATAAACTCAGTGTTTTATCTTTCACCCAGACCTGTCTCTTAAACTGCAGACCCACACAACCTAGTTGGTCAGTGTACTGGACATTTCCCCTTGATGTCCCATAGGCACCTCTGAGTCTTCACAGCCCAAACTGATCTTTCTCCCTGGGTTTCTTTTATTCCAGGTCAATATGATACCACTATCCACTCAGATGCCCATGTCAGAAACTGGGAGTCATCCTTTCTAGATTCCTTATTCTCCCTCTTTCCCCACATTCGATTTAAAACAGTCAAATCAATTCCATCTTCCCAATATCTCTCAAATACACCCGCTTCATTTCATTCTTACTACCACCATTCTGTCTCACATGGGTTACCGCCATAGTTTGTTTCCCTACTTCAAGTCTTGCCCTCTCTAATCCACTATCCAGCTGGTAGCCAGAGTCATCTGAAATACAAACACAATCAATGGTATTGCTCCTTTAAAAACCCTCAGTGGTTTCCAGTGTTCTTCCATTAAGTCAAAGATACAAACTTGTGGGGCCCTGAGTGTTATTAACAGAAAGCCTGCCCTCAGTTCTTACTTCAAACCCTTGGGAGAATCAGTGTTCTGGGAAACAAGGTAGTCCTTATCCACCCCACCATCCAATACCCATAGCCTCTTACCCTTGCTGCAGAGGGAGACGGTTAAGTCTTTGGTTTTCTGTATTGGAGCTCAAATCGCATCTTACTCTAGGGTGATGGTCTTGTACAAGAGTCAGATTACCCAAATTCTTGTGATGCATACACATAATCAGTTCAAAAGGGAAACGTCATGAAAAACACTGTGTCCACAGAAAAATGTGTTCCAAACTCCCAAAATACAATATACCAATGGGCTTTTGGGACATAATTTGGCATTTGCTATCCAGTGAATTAATTAAACCTCCCACAGTAAGAAAACTGCCAGGGGTTTATGAGGTCAGCACTTTGTGGATATGATCGTTCAAAAGTCTATGAATCCACCCCAGTATACTATTACCCAATCCAAACTGATCATTGTCCTCTACAGCACCCCGAGAGACTCTAATAGAGGCCTGTGGGAAACCAGATATGCCATGTCTATAGGATTTCATGATCTGCTCCTCTCAGAAGCCTGTCAGAAGAGACAGTCAGAACAGTGGGCATGATTTGTCCTTAGTGAACCCTGGCTGATTCTTTTTTTTAAGATTTTATTTATTTATTTGAGAGAGAGAGAGAGAGGGAGGGAGAAAGCATGAGCAGGGGGAGGGGCAGGCAGAGGGAGAAGCAGACTCTCTGCTGAGCAGGGAGCCTGATGTGGGGCTCAATCCCAGGACCCTGGGATCATGACCTGCACCAAAGGCAGACACTTAACCAACTGAGCCATGCAGGCACCCCAACCCTGGCTGATTCTTATGATCATCTTTTTCTTTTAAAATGTTTCACCTTGGGGTGCCTGGGTGGCGCAGCTGGTTAAGTGTCCGACTCTTGGTTTCGGCTCAGGTCCTGATCTCAGGGTCATGAGATTGAGCCCTGCATAAGACTCCCTCTCTTGCTCCCTCTGCCTCTCCCTCTCTCTCTCTCAAATAAATAAATAAATTCTAAAAAAAAAACACAAAAAAACGTTCCACCTCATCATTTGAATCCTGCAGCCTACAGTTCTTTGTCAAGATTAACATGAAGCTCAGTGGTCATTAGTTCCCGAACTCCAGCTTCTTTTTTCTTTGGGGGGAAATGAGGACATTAATCTCTTTCCAGCTCTCTGGCAACTTTCCATTCTCCACAATTTTTACAAAGATGACTTTCAGCTGGCCAGCAAATCCACCTGCAAATTCTCTCATTGCCTTGGGATGTAATTTCTCTGGGTCAAGAACCCTTTTGAAATTTCCCTTCCTAATGTCCTGGGAAAACACAAGATAGCATGAAGCCCCTCTCTGATGGTTCAGAGGGTATTCAGTGGCTGACCTCACACAAGTCAGTTCAAGGCTATGATGCCTCCTTCCACTGTACCTATCAGCTCCTTGAGGTTGGTCAGAGTTGGCTCCAGAGCAACAGTTTACCTGCCTTACTTCCTGTACTTTCAAGGAAATTAATCTCTCAACACTGCGCATCAGTCATATTTCAGAGGCCATTGAGTCTCATTTAATTCCTTAATGAGCACCACAGACTTCAATGAGTGAGCACCATTTGATATGTGAAGTAAACATCTTACTCTGTCACAATGACTACAGGAAAATACAGATTACTCCCCACCCCCAAGATGACATTACTTCAGTGATCCCTCGACTATTCTGTACACATAGTCTTTTATAGTAAAGATGATGGCAGAACATACTGGACAGAAAAGCCAGCATGGTTAGGCCAGCGGGATGGAACAACCCGCACTTGCAGTACAGCAAATCCTCGGGATCTCAGGTGCCCTCCGTCAAGTCTGACCAAGTTAAGATATGCAGTAGCAGTGCAGCTGATAAAAATATGTTATGCATCCCTCAAAGACTCATCACTGTTCTTCAAAACTGGAGAACAGCCAATGCTATGTACATCCCAGATAAAGAGCCAAGGATAATCTCAGAAAATCAGTCCATTAACCCTACCACATCACTGGCTTCCTGCCTCCCCTTTCCAAAAGAGTATTTAGTCTTTCAGCAAAACCCAACTGGGGCTATCTATGCTGAAGACTGCCATCTTCGAGTCAAGAATCCCTCAGCCATTCTTACTGCTGCTTGCAAGGGATGATTCCCACCCATATCGATCATCTCTCTTTCTATGAACTTTTCTTTCTTCATTATCTTAATCATATTGCTTTGTTCTCTTATTGTCTTGGGTGTACAGGAAGAGGGAGTGTATAGAACAGAACACTAGTTTTGGAGATAAACGACCTGGGATCATGTCCTAGCTCTGTCATTTATTACCTATGACCATTAGCAAGCCCATTAACCTATCTGGGAATCAATTTCTGTATCTCTACTACTACTACTACTGCCCTGATATCAAATAAAATAATGAAGTCAACGCCTTTTGTAGCAACGTAAAAGAAGTTTTTGTTATCATGGTAACTAGTCTTCTCACACAGGTATGTTTCCTGCTTTCAAAAGTAGTTTTTTGTTTGCTTTTATTGAGATATAATTGACATATGACATAGGGTAAGTTTCAGTGATAATTTGGTATGCTTATATATTGCAAAATGATTAACAAAGTTAGTTAACGCCTCTCTTATGTCACATTATTTCCCTTTTTTTGTGAACATAATTATCACCTGGCCTCCTAGTAGCTTTGAAGTTTATAAGACAGCACTGTTGACTATAATCACTAATCTGTGCAACAGATCTCCAGGGCTTATCTACCTGCCAGTTGCAAGTTCGTACCTTTAAACACCACCTCCCCAATCCCCCTAGCTCCCAGCTCCTGATAACCACCATTCTATTCTGTTTTGGTTTGCTTATTTATAACTTCAAGTCTTCTCTGGAATTAAGTACATAATTAGGTATTTGATAATAACATAATGACTAAATAGAAGACTTCTTTAGCTGCAGTGATTTAGGGATTAGGCTGGTGTTTGCACATTTAATAATATCTGCAAAAGGGAGATGTTCAGTTCTGCTGCCATCTTATGCAAATAAATGTAGAACAAAGTCTTCAATTTCAGGTAAGTCTATGAATATTCATCTATTCCATAAAGGTTAACAATGATTCTTAAAAATCTGAAAATAAATCCTAGTGGTCAAAGAACACCTAGAACAAGGAGCTTTCCATGTTTATCGTGCACGTTCTGTGCACCTGGTTTTGGTTAAGACTATGGCTAACCAGTTGTCAAGTGGATTAAATGACACTAAGTTCTTCAAATGCCTAAGACCCATTACATTTAGAAAACGTAAATTGGAGTCACAAAGTCACGATTAACTTAATTACAGTTTGACAGAGAAGGATTAGTATGATAAAAATCTCAGAAATTTGTCTTCCCAGGTCACATGGTCTTTCACAGACTCAATTATAAAGGAAGATAATAAAGTAAACTCAACAAGGGATTGCTGCCTACATCGACCATGTGATAGATACTGTGTCTTATGAAGGTGAGCCAAGAAAATGAAGTAAAAGGATGGAGATAGCAGTATTGCAGAAGGTAAAACATTTGTTAGGGATGATCGATTACCTTACAGAAAAGTAATATGATTCTTTTTTTTTTTTTTTAAAGATTTTTATTTATTTGACAGAGAGGGACACAGTGAGAGAGGGAACACAAGCAGGGAGAGTGGGAGAGGGAGAAGCAGGCTTCCCGCTGAGCAGGAAGCCTGATATGGAGCTAGATCCCAGGACCCTGGGATCATGACCTGAGCCGAAGGCAGACGCTTAACGACTGAGCCACCCAGGCGTCCCAAGCAATATGATTCTTAAGAAATAGATCCCAGCTAAACAAAAATGCTGAGAAGTTGAAAGGTAATTATAAGACTAAGATTACTTAGATTCATAAAAGAAAGCTCCTATCAGATAGGGAGAGTTAAGAACTACAGGAAATGAACTTATTAAAGCAAGTCAAAGACAGTTATACATAGAAACCTGACATAAAATTTACTTAAACAAGTACCAGTTATTACTGCACTTCTAACATTTCGGGATTAGGGAGGTAAAGGGGAGGATAATAGAGTTGGGGGAAGAAGGGTTATAACATTTATTGGGTTCTACCTTGTGTCACATACCTCACTAGGTGCTTTATATTGCTTATTTAATTCTGACAGTAAATCCCATGAAGAGAGCATTTCAATCCCCATTTTAAAGATATTGAAACCAAGCTTCATAGAGGTCATACATAACCCCAAATCTGTCTAAATTCAGGGAAATATGATCTTTATATCAGAGTTACTGAATGTACCTTTAAACAATTAGATATTAGAGAATCTCCTTTAGAGGATGGCTCCAGTAGGGTTTAAATCAGGCCTGTTCTTGAGTGAAGAGAAACCTGCTAATTGAGTACCTGACAGGCTGGCTTCCCTCAAGAAAGGTCCTGGTTGAAGCAGCCAGTTGGAACTGGCCAGAACCCAGGGTGATGAAATAGTCATTAGAGGCGAGGATCAAGCGGGCAGCAACTCCAGGCTGAATGTGAGGTCCAAGGAATACAATGTTGAATGATGAAAGTGGCTTTCGAGAGAGGACTGAAATCCACAACTTGAAAGAAGAAGCTATGTTAACAGAGGAGCCAACAAGAGTTGCCAAAAAGCATCAAGGGACAGATATTTTGAAAGTGGACAATAAACTACTGAGAATGAAGGATCATATGCCCTGAACTCAACACTAGGAAAGAGCATGGTCTCCCAGACAACACCTGCTAACATCTGACCTGTTTCTGCCCCAAACAATTTCTGTTCTAATTCTTAAATCAAGGCGAAGCATCAATCAGTGAGATTCAGTCTACGTGGCATGAATACAAGGAGGCCATTAACGATTTCACCAAGTTCACCTTTGGGTCAGTGAAAGAAGCACAGTGTAATTGGCATCAAATCCCTGCAGAACATAAGGGTCCAAATAGAAATTCTCAATTCCTAATGAATCCATTTTCAGACAGAAAAAAAAAAAAGTCAAATCAACATATGGATTGATGGACTTTAGAAAAAACCATAAGCACTATGCCACACAAAAGTAGAATTACATACAACACCGTACAACTTTAATTATAATTTTTTATATATTATTTTTTTAAATTATTATGTTATGTTAATCACCATACATTACATCATTAGTTTTTGATGTAGTGTTCCATGATTCATTGTTTGCGTATAACACCCAGTGCTCCATGCAGAACGTGCCCTCTTGAATACCCATCACCAGGCTAACCCATCCCCCCACCCCCCTCCTCTAGAACCCTCAGTTTGTTTCTCAGAGTCCATAGTCTCTCATGGTTCATCTCCCCCTCCGATTTCCCCCCCTTCCTTTAAAAATAGTCAGTGAGAGCAGAGTGGTAGAAAAAGGAGGACACTAAGACTTATGGAACAGAATCCCCTGTAAGGCAGGGATTATCTTCTCTACAGATGACTAACAAATGCCAAGTGTAAGACCTTTCTTCAGATGGTGAGATTTGAGAAAATTTTAAGTCTTTAATGTTCTCATATATTTAAAATTGGGGGGAAAAGTCTTATAAATGTACCCTAAATTATCTGGACTAAAAGGATATTAAAAAGCCACAAACCAGTCCCAAGTAACCATTAGAAACAAAAACAAATAGAAAGGAACACAATATAAATAACTTATCATTTGATGCCTTCTCTGACCCCCATAGAATCTCTGACACTCTGTCTCCCTTAAGCTGCTTTTTTTTTCCTTTGTGGCACTCAACACACATCTGACACACCATATACTTTGCGTGCTGCTTTGCTTATTTGCAAGCACAATGTGAGCTCTAGAGTACAAGCACAATGAGGGGAGGGCATTTATTTTGTTCACTCTCAATCCCCCGGGTCTTGAAAAATGCCTGGCTCTTGGTAGGCACTCAACTGTTAAACTGAACGAATAAATATATAATCAAGTTGGTGTCGATGAGCTCAACTCAATGATAAGTAATGACTACACCTTCTAAAATGTGTCTTTGGAGTACCAGAAGGATAAAGGTAAGAACTAAAATGTATGTGATATGGCTGGGTATTCCCTCGCATTGTCAGAGTTGAGCAGAAAAATCGAATTCATTCATTGGTTCAATTAGAACAGAAAAGCATGTTGCAATATCTACTTTTTGTCACGCTCAACTTTTTAACATGTGAAAGCTCTACTACCATCAAAAATTAAGACGGATCCATTTTGGTATAATCTGCAAAAGTCCTCCTGAGAATTTTAGAGGAGCTGCAAGTCCAGTATGAACAATGAGTGGAACCGAAATTACAGCACAGAAGAGAAGCTTCACCTGTAGATGACAGAGCCTAAAATTTTACCCAAGGCAGAAGGAAAGAGTACATGGTGTATTTTTCATAGGAAATGCGTGACCTTAGCAATGCACAAATGAAAACTGGTGCTTGGAGCAATTGGCTAGCTGTGTGACTCTGGTGGACTACACAGTGACCTAGTATTTCTGCTTATGATCCTACTCAGCTGGTTGGCAAAGTCAAGTTACTCTGAACGGAGGTAGTGTTTCTGTCCCTGAACTGGAGCAAAGTGGTCATGCTGAGACTGACTGCATACATCTAGGTATAATAACTCATTTATTCTTATTGCCCAGCCTAGATAAATGCATTTATATTGAAGAGCACTCATTTGCCCATTTGCTCAGTCATATTTCATTAGTAAATTCATGAATCAGGGCTGTGTTTATACCACTATTATGGATTTTAGTTATTTAAGGTAAAATTCAGGCTCTCCTCTTGGATTATAATATGCAGCAGTATGTGAAAATGAGAATAGAAATGAAAGCTTGATAGGCAACTATGAAATTTGTGCCAAACGGGAAAATTAAAACCAAATGTACTAACCAGCACTGATCACATAAACAAATGCATAATAAATAAGCCATTAATGAACAAAAATCTCTTCTCCCGAAGATCAACATCTCACAATTCCAAGGATAGACACTCTTAGAGATGGGCATGAGCTTCAGGGCAGAGGGCCACCTGTACCACGTACAGAGGCTTAGCTTCTGCAACCTGGTGATGAATCCAAAACTTTGCAACTGGGACTGTTTCTGCCAAGGCTACTGAGCCCACCTGTTCTGCAACATTGTCTTTCCCAGAGATGTAGGCGTAAAGACGAATATGTTGTTACTTTTTTTTTTTATGTTCAGTTAGCCAGCATGTAGGACATCATTAGTTTTTGAGGTAGTGTTCAAGATGAACATTTGGAAGGACTGAGAGAGTCTGGCATGGTCTGCCCCCTCATCCTGCTGCAAATCTTCTCTTGTTCTCTGTCCTTCAGCAGCACCAGCCTTCCAGCTTCTGGAACATGATTGCTTCCTCCTTCCCATGAGTCCCCTGAATATGCTCTTTTCTCTGTCCAAAACCATCTCCCTCCCATCCCCTTCCCCCGTTAAACCTCAATCAGGAATTTTCCCAGAGGCAACTCGTTCTGGGACACATTCTTACAGCATCACAGAACCCCCCTTCCCAACACGGTCTCAATTGTGTTTGTGCATTTATTTATGAGACGTCTGGGTATCAGTCTTCCTCACCAGATAGTTCCATGAAGAAGGCACTTTTTTTTTTTTTTAAGAAGGCACTTTTTTTTGTCCCTCAATGTATCCCAGCACTCAGCACAACTCTGGGTATATTACAGTAAGTTCTCCAGCATTTGTGGATGAAAAGAAAGAAGGTATGAATAAATGAGAAATTGACCTCACATTGCCAGAGTCTGGCATTGAGTGTAAAAGAGCTCAGCTTCTAAGGAAAAGATCACACAGAGACAGAGAGGAAAACCATCAAGGGGGAAAGCTAACTAGAGCACAGCTAATTAGAACCAAAGCAATTTTGTTGCTTCTCTTCCTCAGTGCCTGATGTCAGTATGAAGTATTTATTAAATACTTAAATGAATAAATGTAAGAGGAATGGCAATCCATCAAGATTTCTCTTTCTACTTCTGCTGCACGTTTGTGTTCACATGTTCCTAATTCTACTAGTCTCTGGTAGCTTGCTTCTTCTTATGCCTTTTCTCTCTTTTTTAGCCTTTTGTTCTCCACCACTCTCCACCCTGTGGTGATTATTATTTTATTTGGTCTTGGTTATTCATCACATCAAGGACAATTTGCTTCCATCAGAATTATTTCTCCCAGGTAAAATCTCACATTCTTCATGCCAACTTCCTTTCTTATATTTCTCCCCGGTTAGAAGTTACTTAGAACTTTTCTTAGAAGTTTTCTCAGAAGGACACAAGTGTATTATATTCCATATTTTGGTTTGTTTGTTTTTTTAATTTTGAAAGAGGGCTCACTTGGCATTACATCACTCTGTGAGAAAACGGACTAGAGAGAAGAAATAAAACTATGAAAAGAACACTCTAGTACCTACCAAGACACTGCCCATTCCAACCTCGGAACCCTTCTGTGCAGGGAACACACTGGTAAGACCCAGGAGAGTTCACACACTGCTCATCTGGACAAGTGCTTGCAGTCAAGCATTCGTCAATATCTGGAAAATCAAAAAACCAGGTCACAAACATTTTATCAGAATACTGAAACAAAAACATACTTTTCTGATGAAGTGGGGGGGAAAAGATGTGATCTATCTACATTTTGATGGAGAAAATGTTAAGTAGGTAAGTCCAACACTGCCTACACTTATACACCACAGTGATAAAGCACGGCCAGGTATACCTGGATTAAAATATTTACACAAAATCAAAAGAAGAACTTGGCCCCAATTGCCCAACTCCACCCTGGGAGCTGGCAGCTCCTTGGGGGTCACTTTCTGGACATCAAACAAGGTAACAGTGCAGCTTGCCAGACAGAAATACAACAAACAGGCATGAGAATGAGGAAGCCACAAATCCACCTGGCCAAAGGTTCTCTCTTCAGACAATGGATGCTCTAGGGAAATCCTTGCTTTGGTTTCATGGGCCCAAGAATATCCTGGGTTTGAATAATTTAAAACCTTTCATAGGATAGGAATTCCTTGGAGGTGGAAAAAACACATTAGGAGAGAATGAACTCATCAAATACTTCGAAGAGTTTCCAGAAAACATGGTGATATGATCATAGGGTAATACTTTCTCACAAAAATACACCTTATTTCTCACATTCATAGCTAACTGAAGTTATTTATCATTGTTCTTTTCAATGTGCATTGGAAAAAACACCTTCAATATGGCTGGGGCTATGGCAGAGGGAACTACTACAATGGCGTTAGGCATTTTGAAGAATGGTAGGACAACAGAATGGGGGAGAAGAAAGATAAAGGCAATGGTTCAAGAGTTTCACATGAATGGTGGTACCATGGGAACCAGCTGCATTCGAAATGATCATTTTTCTGGAGTTGGATTCCAAATTCATGTGAGTGGATTTAATGTGTAAGTGTTCTAATTTAAAATGTATATAGGACTTGGGCGCCTGGGTGGCTCAGATGGTTGGGCGTCTGCCTTCGGCTCAGGTCATGATCCCAGGGTCCCGGGATCGAGTCCCGCATCGGGCTCCCTGCTCCTTGGGAGCCTGCTTCTCCCTCTGCCTCTCTCTCTCTCTCTGTCTCTCATGAATAAATAAATAAAATCTTTAAAAAAATAAATAAATAAATAAAATGTATATAGGACTCACCATAGCACAAAAAAAAATAAATAAAAAATAAAATAAATGAAATGTATATAGTACATCTAATCACACTTAAAATATAAACAGAATTTTCAGGACATAAGCTGAAAAATGAAAGAAATATGTAATGGATAGAGCCATGCATTCTGGTAAATTCTCAAAAATTATCTCCCCTTATCACTAGGCAAGTGTGAAAAGATGTTAAAGTAAAAAAGCTGACGATGATATTAATAGAATAAGCACCAGGTCAGTGTGGTAATTTTTTTTCCTATCAGCAAAAAATCCTTGCCAATAGACAATGACACACAGTGGTTTTTTTTGTTTTTTTTTTTTTTAGGTCAGATGTTCTGGGACTTCTTGTTCTACAAAAAGATGATGCTTGCCAGTTTCATTTTCCAAACAGCATTACATTCTTCTCTGGAAGGAATTTTTTTTAATAGAACTACAACTGCTAAGTCAGAGAAGGTCATTGAGAAAGGCTGGTCCAATAAATAAGGTGCAATGCTGAGCAATACAAGACAATATCCCTGAATGTCCCACTACTCTCACCTCTGCTTGCTTGTTCCTTCATCTATAGATTAGGGACTACCTGCCTGGGACTACCTTAACTGAGCAAAGTAAGGATGCATGAGATAATGTCTGTGAACTACAATAGACTCCTTGGAGACTGGTGCTGTTTGAAAGCAACTTTGTTAGTGGCAGCTGAGAAAATCTTTGGTGAGCCAGAAGCCTGGGGACCTTTGGTTCTGATCCATGACGAAATTAGAAAACAGCCATGTTATTTGGCTCCTTCTTCTTTTCAAGCCGTTTCATGGGGATAGAATTATGGATTATTTACTCGGGGAACCCTGGTAGTATTTCTGTTCATTTCCATACACTGAATATTCCCCAATAGTCCCCTAACTGCTCCCCATTTGCTTAAAGAGCTTTCATATTTCTTTTCTACTCCTCCCCACTTTCCATCTTCACGCTATAGTCACTAGTTAAATATCTTCTCTTCCCATCCTGATAAACTGTATGCAGAACTTAAGAATCAGCATTTGACCTCTTTGGGGAGTGTTGCTTTGCACATAAATGCTTGTCAGATAAACCCATGCGATTTAAAAAAAAAGAAAAAAGAAAAACAACTCCCACAAATACAGATGTACTGAGAAGGTCTCTGCAAAAACAACTAATCAGGAAAAGGGGGAGGTTTCCAGAAACTAACAGTTCTTGAGAACTAGCGAGGTGACAGGCACCGCACAAGATACCGCAGCATGCATTTCTTCTCATGACAACCCTGAAAGTTAACTTTGCAGCTCCCATTTCACAGGTTTCAAAGGGGCTCAGTCACCGGCTCCAAGCCAGACAGTTACTAAGCATGGGAGTCAGGAGCCAAGGCCACTGTCCTGACCTCTTCCAGGGCCATGCTGCCTCTCCAGGGCAGAGGGAGGGTCCCCTGTAAGAGGAGAGCGGGGACGCTTCACCCTTTGCTGTCCCATGACCCTCGGCTGCCGGCGGAGACCATATGGCTCCATTCTGATCCGAGGCCGTCAAAGATGCAGTAATGTAAAATGCTCCCATTTCTCTCCAGATCAGAATACAAGGGGCTGAACAAGGGGCCAGGGGGAGAGTCAGGTGCAGGCTGCCAAAAAACATCTAATTAGCTTTCCCTCCAGGCCCGGGTCATTAGATCCATGAAGAAAAGCAACACAGAGGAGCCAGGGACAGCTAACAGCAGCCTGCCCCAACGTGTCTGTCCCTCCCTCGGCCTGGAAGCCCAGCCATATTCGAAAACAGGCTGATCCTCAGGCAGCCCAGCAAAGAGCCCCATGGAACCAGCACTGTCCACACAGCCTGGCTCCTCAGAACCGTGCTCAGGTCGCCTGCTCCTCTAGCCGACACGTGTCCATAGGCAGTATTTAAGCAGAAGCACAATATCTTTCTTCAGGAAAATAATTTGTTAAAAAGTACCACGGTGGTTGCAAAAAGAACCTGTGTAACTGGGACACAAACATGAGCAGAAAAATTAAGTGGTTAATCATTCTGGCCATGCTCTAAAAGCTTTTCAGAACTTTTTTTTTTTTTAATAACACCAGCAAACTCATTGCTGTGGTCAATAATAAAGAAATTTTATCTAGCACGGTTGGAATTTGACCTGCAGTTAGTCAGACAGTGCTTCTGTGGAGGGTTGGTAAACAAGTCCCAGAACACAGGAAAGGAATGTAACAAGGCGAAAAGGTTGGAAACTAAAAATCAACAGCGGGTAAACCTGCACCCTGCTCCCAGATGAATGATCCAGATGCTGGAATTAAGTCTGGGTTTATGCTAAGACACTCTGCAATTAATTGTTCTAAAGCAATTCACTCCAAATACGAGGGAAGGCATATACTGAAGTGGACAACAAGGAGAATGTGAAGATGGAAAATAATCCAGACCAAGCCACTGAAGGGAGGCAAAGAGGCTATGAGTCCAGAAGGCAGGAGGAGCATGGATGAGAGGCTGGTGCCGTGCACATACTGGCAGAGGAAGGTAAGTACCAAGCTGGGTGCCTGGCAGCCCCAGCTGGGGGCCCAGCCCTGCATTTCAAGGTCTCGTGCACTCCGCACTTGGACGTGGCATAGACTCACCCTCGCAACGGCCTCCCCGGGTCATGCGGTAACCGCTGTCGCAGTATTCGCACCGGAAGGCCCCCGCGGTGTTGACGCAGTGCCCTTCCCCGCACACGTCTGGCCTCAGGCACTCGTCAACGTCTACACGAAGCAGAAAACACTGTGGAGTTTCATTTCCCACAACAGAATTTCAAACCTCTCCCATCTCCCAGGTCAGGTGGAAGTCAAGAATAAAATAACCCATTCCTGTCACCATCTCTTCGATTCATTTGACATGTTTCAAAAATTGAGTGCTTTTGATTTATGCGGGGCCCAGAACATTTAACACCTCAGGGTCTGCACACATTTGACACTCTTCATTCAAAAGTGTTGGAGGAAAGATTCCAGTTTTGTATCCTCCAGTATCTAGCGGATGACATGTCATAAAAGGTGTCCAGTAATAAATTCTGGGTTGCCTGAATAAGCAGTAAGATTGATGGGCTCTTAGGGGAGCTAACAGCCCAGATCTGGGAATTTACGTGTCAGGACGAATCCTGCCATTACCTATGCAGTTGGTACCCTCCTCACTGGCCATAAATCCTGCTGGGCAAATACACAAGAAACTTCCCTCCGTGTTTTCACAGCGTCCCTGGGAGCAGAGCTGCTGGACCTGAGTGCATTCATCGATATCTGTTAACAGAAATACAGATAAAAGGATTAGTGCAGTGTAGCATGAAATTCTGTTTCCCTGTCCATAAAATACCAGTGTACTTACTATTCCCTGTGCACCAAATCTTTATAACTGAGGAGAACAGTGAAAGGAGACATGATCACCCTCCTCAGACACTTGAGGGATGGTTACTGGGAACAGGGAATATTGTTTCAAAAGCTGAAACTACAACCATGACATTGGTGTTTCTGAAAGACAGATCTGGGTCAACACAGAAGGACCCACCGGATACACGGAGTCATCTAAGCAGTGAAGTTCACTGTGGGACCCCCAGGCCAGCTCAGGAGAAACATCCAGAAATATTGTGAAAGGGACTGTTCCACTGCGCACGTGGGTGAAGCTAGACAAGATCATCTCAACTGCCCCTTTCAACTGTATATTCTACGGTTCCAAACAGAATACATACGATGTACGCAAATTCAAGAGAAATAGCCATGGGATAGGGCAGGTGGATACTCCTCTTGACCTACCCCACATATATATACAAAACCAAATAGCACAAGTCACACATCTTGCATAATGGCATTTAGCACACTATAGCCATATTAATTGGGTATACACCTTTGTTGCTTTATAATTCTTAGTGCTGAATTTCCTTTTTCTAAAAAATTAAATTTAGTGTTAACGTATGCACTGAAATGATTTCCATAATGCTATTATACCTCTAAGATACATTTTTTTCCAAAGAACCATGGACAAGATCCTGTATTTATAAATTCATTAACAGTTTTGTGTCAGCTTATTTTCAGTTTAGAAATTGCTCTTAGAAATCAGATTTTATGCACTTACATGAGTATAAGTCTTTACTGCAGTATATATTAATTTTATTTTGGTTTTGCTAAATACATGTTTCTATCATTTTATTATATTTCTATCATTTTATTATATTATTCTATCTATATTTTATTATATTATTTTATTATACCTAGAAATCTTTGGAAATTTTTTCACTTTTATCTTTTTTCTTTTTCCAACTTTATCTAACTGTATTACATTTGGCCAGGTAGGTAGCATTGAGCCAGGAGATGAGATCATCCCAGGAGATTAGCAAACCTCTTTTTGGGCTCCCTTAGTTCAGGGATAAAAATTTTTAAAAATTAAACACAATAACATTTCCCATGATAACTACATAAAATATGTTCTTAATGTGTAAATATTTGATATTTAATAATTTCATCTATTAAAAGCATCTCTTACCAACACATTTCCTCTGTTGCTCACTGAACTTGTAGCCCTCATAGCATATACAGGTATACCTCACGGGCAGGTTAATGCAGTGTCCTGCTCCACAGATATCGGGGTTCACAGTACATTCATTGATTTCTTAAAAATAAATAATAGAGGAAAAAACAGACATCAACTAAGATTTCATTGCTTTCAAACCATTCCTTTGCATTTCCTGATTAGCTTATTGTCAGGTATGTAATTAGAAGACAAAAGTCACCTCCAATTTATCCAGAGAAAATAAAAACATTACTTCGAAAAGATACGTGCACACTTATGTTTATTGCAGCATTATTTACAATAGCCAAGATACGGAAGAGACCCAACTGTCTACCGAAAGATGAATGGATAAAGAAGATGTGGTATATATACACAGTGGACTGTAACTCAGCCATAAAGAAGAATCAGATCTTGCCATTTTTGACAACATGAATGGACCTAGAGACTATTATGCTAAGTGAAATAAGTCAGAGAAAGGCAAATACCACGTGATTTCACTTATATATGGAATCTAAAAAAAAAAACAAAAACAAATGAGCAAACAAACAAAAAAGCATGAATAGACCTATAAACACAGAGAATAAACTGATGGTTGCCAAAGGAGAGGCGGGTGGGGGTTTGGGCAAGATGGGTGAAGTGGAGTGGGAGATACAGGCTTCCAGTTATGGAAAGATGAAGTCACTGGGATGAAAGGCACAGCACAGGGAATCTAGTTGATGGTACTGCAATAGCATTGGGTGGTGACAGATGGTAGCTGCACTTGTTGTGAGCACAGCATAGCAAAGAGACTTGTCCAATGACTAATTATACACCTGAATCTAATGCAACAGTGTGTCAACTTTACTTCAACAAGAAAAGAAAGTATACCTCTAAAATCAAGTATAAATTTGTTTGATTACTTCGTAATTGCTCAGTTAGTCTCACCCAAAATCATCAATAACTCCTAATAAAACAACTTCTAAGATGAAGTGGAGTGGGTAGTAACTCAGGAAAAGGGCACTTTGGAAGTCGTAAGATAACCAATTCTTTCTAACTTCTAAGATAGCCCACAATGAGTTTCTATCCACTCCAGTTCATCTGACATGATGGACTCAGAACCATCAGGTGAGTTCTCCTGATAAGAAATATGTGGTAACTTTTTATTCATTAGCAGGTCAAATTCAATTTCCAACAACTATGTCCAACCTCCTCCAAAATTTCTCTTTAATTCTCAAGAAAGATTTACCACTTCTAATCAAAGCCAAACTTTTGGGTGTAACTCACTCTTAATTTACCAATTTCAACATGAGCATATTTATATTGATAAAGTAGAATCTTCTTCCCGATCTTCTCTGCTAAACTCTTCCCTTGTGCTCTTAATGACTCCTGTGTGAAACTCACTTCTTCTGTAAGGCCTGAGCAGACTGGCCCTGAGTCCTCACTCCATTTGGGGAACACACCATGGTAGAGGCAGGGTCATAGGAGTCCACACTGAATGAAGGCCATCAAAATGAGCTTCATTACCAAAAGGATACAAGACGGCCTTAAATTACCTGAGGACTCAAAAGTGGCCTCCTAAGAGGAATTAATCTCCTAAGACATTCTGTTTTCAATGATCTTTGTAAGGAGTTATAATGGCATTGTGGGGGGGGTGGAGGGGGGCGGGCAGGCCAGCTGGTAGACAGTGCAAACACAAATCTTGCTGCCCTTTCTTAACTCTATAACACAGGGGCAAGTTACTCAAACATTCTATGTCTCACTTCTCTGCATGAAAGATAAATGGGAATAATCAGAGCACCAACTTGAGTGTCGGGTTCAAAGATAAATAATGCACATAGCCCAATGTCTGGCCCACTATACAAGCTCAATGAAAGTTAGCCATTAAAGACCTACACGTGAGACCTGAAACCATAAAACCCTAGAAGGGAGCACAAGCAGTAATTTCTCTGACATCGGACATAGCAACATTTTTCTAGATATGTCCCCTGAGGCAAGAAAAACAAAAAGCAAAAATAAACTACTGGGACTTTATCAAAACAAAAGGCTTCTACACAGCAAAGGAAACAATCAACAAAACTAAAAGACAACCTACTGAATGGGAGAAAATATTTGCAAATGATATACCTTGATAAGGGGTTAAAAATGGGCAGAAGACATGAAAAGACATTGCTCCAAAGACCTACACATGGCCAAAAGACACATGAAAAGATGTTTAATATCACTTATCATCAGGGAAAATGCGAATCAAAACCACAATGAGATATCACCTCACATGTGCCAGAGTGGCTAAAATCAACAACACACAAAAAAAAGGTTGGTGAGAACATGGAGAAAAAGGAACCCTCATGTACTGTAGGTGGGAATGCAAACTGGTGCAGCCACTGGGAAAAACAATATGGAGGTTCCTCAAAAAATTACAAACAGAACTACCATATGATCTAGTTATTCCACTACTGGGTATTTACCAAAAGAAAATGAAAACACAATTCAAAGGAATACATACACCCGGATGTTTACTGCAGCTTTATTTACAATCGTCAAACTACAGAAGCAGCCCAAGTGTCCACTGACAGATGAATGGACAAAGAAGATGTGGTATAGAATACAATGGAATGTTATTCAGCCATAAAAAGAATGAAATCTTGCCATTTGCAACAACGTGGATGGATTCTAGAGAGCATAATGCTAAGTAAAATAAGTCAATCAGAGAAAGACAAATACCATGTGATTTCACTCATATGCAGAATTAAGGAAACAAAACAAACGAACAAAGGAAAAAAAGAGACAAACCAAGAAACAGACTCTTAACTATAGAAAACAAACTGATGGGTTACCAGAAGGGAGCTGGGTGGGGGGATGGGTGAAATAGGTGAAGAGGATTAAAAGTACACTTGTGGTGAGCATTGAGTAATATACAGAATTGCTGAATCACTATTTTGTACACCTGGAACTGATATAATAAGGTACGCTAATTATACTGGAATTTAAAAATTAAGAAATTTAAAAAAATAAAAATTTTAAGAAGGAGATAAGGGAGAAAATTTCCTTTAAGTAATCCATATACCTTAATTTTTTTACTTTACTGATTTAACAGTGAATTATAAATAAATACACTTTTATGTGGAAGAAAGCCCAGCTAGCCATTATTATCATCTTTGTAAATGTTGTTCCTTTTGAAGTCACTTAAGAATATGTAACAAAGAAACCGCACATTTATAACAATGTTACCTTAGACTATTATCCCATTGCCATCACAAAGTAAACAACGCTAAAAAGGCATGCTGCCGTGGGTGTGTCCGAGCGCCCAGTGTAGGAAGACCGGGGCCTCAAGCACGACAAGCTACAGCAACAGCCTTGCTGGAGGGGTCTGTGGTTTGAGACAGAAAAACAGGTGTGCTACCCTCACCAATAACCTGCAATGCCTTCTTCATGAGGAGGTGAAAAAACAGTGCTTTAACAAAGACTCCCTACGGAAATGACCCGAATTAGGGCTGAGGTTGCTTTCCAAAAACCCAAACCACATTATTCATTTCTCATCCAGTGTTATTCACTGTGCTGTGACTTTAAGACAATTGGTGCAAATCATTTGGAAAGTCGCTAGACTTTAAAAGGAAGCATATGAATGCAGAGCTGCAGTATCTACTTGGATGTTACGCATTTACAAACTAATACCTTTAGTGAGCCTATTTATGCTAATTCACTATCAGAAAAATAGACTGGCTTAGTCTGTATAATATAAAGTCACAGAAAACATCAGTAATTCAAAAGGCTAAAAACATGGGTAATTAACATGACTGCTTAAACTTAAGTGGCAGTAAGACAAAAAATGAATTATGAAACATATAGAGCATAATTAAGCATTGACAGGACAGGAAAATGCTTATTTGTTAAAAATAAATTTGTTTAAAAAAATTTGTTAAAAAATCAGAAGTCTTCCTTAAAAAAATGATCACTTCTACGCCACAAAAATTTGAAGGTAAAAGGTAATCTTCTCTAGGTTATAATACTAGATGCTTAGGTAAGAGTTCTCTTCTCTCTTTATAGGAATTCTTTACTAGAACAGTGTGAAAATCACATCTCTAACCATCTATTCCATATTGTAGGAAGACACCTTCTCCGAAAATTATTATTATTATTTTTTAAAGATTTATTTATTTGACAGAGAGAGACACAGCGAGAGAGGGAACACAAGCAGAGGGAGTGGGAGAGGGAGAAGCAGGCTTCCCGCTGAGCAGGGAGCCCGATGCGGGGCTGGATCCCAGGACCCTGAGATCATGACCTGAGCAGAAGGCAGACGCTTAACGACTGAGCCACCCAGGCGCCCCTCTGAAAATTATTCGTATTTACTTTTCTCAATTTTCTTTGTGATTACTGATCTTCCTTTACAGTTTTCTCTGCCATTTTCATAAGACAGAAAAGACATTGATCAGATTTGCAAAAAGAAAGATCAGAAGATGAATTAATACAGTTGGGCAAGGATTCACAACAAGTTCAAAGGCTATAAATCTGGGGTTTTCATGCAACACTGGAGCATGACTCACTGCCCCAACGCCCATACATACCAATTTGTTGATTACCAAACATCTCTAACTTTTCAAGCATAGCTTTAGGATGGAAGTTTTACATGTGTGAACAAAAATCTTCAAAACTATGTGATATTTAATTCAAATATAATACATTCTTACACCACAGTCTGCCAACATATTTAAACTGTTTCTTTTTACATCAGCTCTAAAATAGGAGAAATACTTAAGAAGTATACTGCTTAGTCTTAGGAAATGAAGTGAATATAATGGCCTTCCCTTCCATTTTAGTATCTTAAATAGAAGCTATGAGGATAAATATTTATGAGGCATATTTGAGGATCTTTAGCTGATTACCTCACAGATAAAGTATACAGAGATACAGCTTAAAAAGGTTGATCCCAGTTGGCAGGGCACTAACATATGTAAGAAAATGTTACTCTGACACCACTAGAGGGTACTAAGAGATACATCAAAGGAGTGGAGGGACATGTACTAAAATATACTTGATTTCTACCCTGTTTGTCCCATTTTTTTTATATGTGATTAATTCATGTAACTTTCATCAGTTTGGCCTCAGAGGTTCCTTCCATCCATCTGTGAGGCCGGACTCCACCCTTGTAAGTAGAAAGAAGAGTTGTAACACCTTCAAAACACCTCAGAATTTTTTAAAACAAGTCTCCTAATCACCTCTTCCTGTGCTTTCCTCTCCTTTTCTATTAGATTTTCATTCTCCAGGATGTATTACACAGAAAGACGAGTCCTGAGGGTATTGCCTTGAGGAAGAATTGGAAAAGTTCTCTCATTTTTCCATGTTTTTTAAGGGAAAAGATATTGTTTTTTATTTTTCTAAGAGGTCACTCATACATAGGGATGTGAACCTGTTCCCACATAATGAATCAGCTTATGCTGAAACGTACATTTCTTTGAGCAGACTGTGTGGACATAAGCACAAGAATTATGGCAAAGCCTCACATAGGAAGCACTAATTATCAGTCTCCAGGGTACTCTAGTTAATGAAAATGTCTAGTCTTCTTTAATATGTTTGGTATCCCAAAGAGATCATCAAGACGCTGTTCCCACTGGATTCATCCTTAATGCCTATCACATGTCCCCTGGTCCTCAGGACCACCTGACACTTTCCTACTCTCTGTGCCCCTGAGACAACTTTACCTTCACGAGGGCAAGGACCGTATTCTGTTTCTTTCACCAGAGTGCCATTTAAAACCTGGAAAAAGAGCCATGACCAAAAGCCAGTGGAAAACCAAATACTCTACTTATCCCAGCAACAAGACCAACAGTGGATTTAAGAGTTTGGTATCTTTATTATATTTTTTTAAAAATGAAAAAGAAAGCTTTCTGCCAAAATATGAAAATGAGTATGCTGACCTTTCGCTTTTTTCCTCATCAGATGATTACTCAAAGTAAATAAATAAATTAGTTAATTAATTAATAAAGCCTGGAAATATTAAAGTACGGTGATTTTACATGAAAAAAGGAGTTCATTTTCCATCAGCATACATAGCTTACTGAAGCTGTAAGGATGCCGGCAATACGCTTTAGGAACAAACATTTTTTAAAGGGGTCAATTCTGAGCTCTGGAAAAGCTCTGATGAGCAAATTTTTTTTTTTTTAAGATTTTATTTATTTATTTGACAGAGAGATAGAGAGCACAAGTAGGCAGAGAAGCAGGCAGAAGGAGAGGGAGAAGCAGGCTCCCCGCAAAGCAGGGAGCCCGATGCGGGACTCGATCCCAGGACCCTGGGATCATGACCTGAGCCGAAGGCAGCTGCTTAACTGACTGAGCCACCCAGGCGCCCCAGGAACAAACATTTTTTAAAGGGGTCAATTCTGAGCTCTGGAAAGGCTCTGATGAGCAAATAGTTTTTATAATGTTTGGGCCATGATAACTACAAAGGTTTCCACATGGTAGTTGTGGAAGTCAAAGAATAATTTCTGGCTGTTATTCGAGGGCCATGGAGGAAGTTTGGGTAGAAGAGGAGGAAGGCATCAAATGTTAACTCATGGAAAGGTTTACAAAAATGCCCTGGCTTCCTAGCTGCCCCACAATGAGCGTAAATTGTCCCACAACAATTGAAACAGATGTTTCCACTTTGTAAATATTTGCCAGAGGTTTGATTTTCCAACCTATCCTTGAGCTATTAAGACACTATGCTAAATCAAGAATTTATATGCTGAAATGTATAATTTATTTGGAAACAGTATGCCAATAATGTCGCAAGCCACCACATCAGCTGTTAAGAGTGGAAAATATCACACTTATGTCCTGCAAATATGTGGCTCACTTTATAATTATTACATGTCAAAGTGTGTCTGAAAAAATCTGCAAAGGCTCCTTCTAATCTCACCACCATAAAGATATTGTCACTGAGCAATGTGGAGCTGATTTTGTTTATTTTAGATTCCTATGTAATATTCTATTCCTTTCTTCAACTTGTGAGACAAACTAATAGTGACAAGTAAGATTTACCTCCTCTGTGTTTTAGGGGAAAAAACCATTGTGTAACATTCCGGACAGAGCTGATCGGATTGCTCCCTCAATCTCTATGTTTGGCTCTCATATCAAATCAATGGGAACATCTACAGTTTGATTTAAATTAAATTTGATACAAAACAGTGTTCTTGTTCTAGTGTAGATTACTAATGATTGTGTAGCTCTGACGTTGCAAACCATTTTAATTCAAAGACTATAATATTCTCCCCATGGATTGTTTCAGAAAGATTCTTCTACTATAGGAAGTAGGAACACCTACAAATGTTGCATAAAATTTTACCGTCACTTTTTTCCTGGAAGGAAATAGTCGTGCTTCAAACATGCGACAGCAGATGTTGGCCCTGTATCTCTGCCAAACTCGAATTAAGCTGTCTTCTAACAACTTCATACAGCACAGCTACTTTTTTTTGTTTTTGTTTTTTTTTAAATCAGCTCTGTAGTTCAGTTGAAGCTAAGTAACTTCAATTTGTTATTCCTCACACGGCTGCATTTAAATGGCAAAACTGCATTTATCTAGCCAAACTTAATTAACCCCTACAAAGCTAGCTTGCAAGAAGTCCATCCATTGAAGCCAGCCATTGTTAAAAAAGCACAAAACTATATTTATACACTGGAAAACAGAAATATAGAAATACAGTATTTAGACCTAGTACATTACACTGTCACACTGCAATTTTCCTTTTCAATAATATGAGGTCAACAGTGAGAAGATCCTTGCTGTCCAAGATGGTGTATGACATCGCTGTGCATGTTACAGCGCATAGCAGAGTCTCTCATAGATGTGCTTAATAAAGCGAGCAGACACATAAATGACTTCAGAATAGAGAAATGGTTTTAGCCATGGCCATTAAAAAACAAACAAACAAATAAACACTATCGTATCATTATATCACTCTAGAAGCACTGAGAAGATCTGATATTTCTCTGTATCACTTAACTCAATATTAAGAGTAAAATCAAAGAGCGGTTGCAATGCAGTAACTGGGGAAGGCTATGGCTCTGGCTACAGATGCCCTGAACTGGGTAAAAACACACTGTGGTCCATGATGCGACTCCACATTCCTCTGTCAAGGCATTTCATCTTGGAACACACAGGTGCTTTTTAAAAACACTTCCCAGGGGCGCCTGGGTGGCTTAGTCATTAAGCGGCTGCCTTCGGCTCAGGTCATGATCTCAGGGTCCTGGGATCGAGTCCCGCATCGGGCTCCCTACTCAGCAGAGAGCCTGCTTCTCCCTTTCCCTCTGCCTGCCGCTCTGCCTACTTGTTCTCTCTATCTCTCTGTCAAATAAATAAATAAATAAAATCTTTAAAATAAATAAATAAATAAAAACACTTTCCAGGGGTACCTGGTGGCTCAGTTGGTTGGTTAAGCATCCAACTCGTGATTTCGGCTCAGGACCAACATCAAGGGTCCTGAGATCTAGCCCCGCGATGGGCTCTTCGCTGGGCTTGGAGCCAGCTTGGGATTCTCTCTCTCTCTCTCTCTCTCTCCCTCTCCATCCCCCACCCCCATCACCCCACCCCATCCACTCGCACATGCACTCTCTTTCTCTCTCAAAAAAACAAAACACTTTCCAGTCTGACGCCTCAATTCAAATATCTAAGAGAACTTACATCCACATTTTTGAGAAAATAGCCAAAAGTTTTTTTAACATAGGAAAATTATTTTTATATAATTTATTTTATATATTTTATGTAATTGTACTGTTTTTCAACATAAAACATATACATATTTAAGGTGTACAACTTAAGGTTTTGATATACACACACATTGTGAAATGATCACTATAATTTATCTAATTAACACACCAAGCACATTTTTACTTGAAAAATTATACATGTTTCTGAGGAAAGAATATTTTAAGAAAGTCTGAAAGCTCCTCTATTAACTTTTCGTTATACACTGCCAACCTCATCCTGACCTTAAGTTGGCATGATACATCTTGGTGATCTTTTTCTGACTACAGAATATTTGCCCATTATACAGTATATGGAAAATAGAAAATATTCTACCAATACCCCCAAACCTCTTGGATCCTACTATAAAAAATAATCACTGCTAATATCTGGCATATTTTCTTCCAGTATTTTCTCAATGTATAAGTCTTTTTTATATAACTGGTAATAGTGTTCTACATTCCTTCATTTTCATATACTTCATCTCACATTTAACAGTATTTTGTGACCATTTGCTGCTAGATTTTAATAAAAATTCTTCAAAAATACTGCATTTGATGGCAGCATCATGCTCCAATGCATAGATGTAATATAATTATCTATTTTCCTATAGTTAAATGTTTAGATTGTTTCTACTTTTTCTCTATTCTACCTAGCGCTGTGGTAAGTATCCATTTATATAAACATTATCTCAGTCTTTAGGGACATTATTTCCTCACACTAGATATTTTGATATAGGATTACTGGGTCAAAAGTTCTGAACATTTTTTTTTTAAGATTTTATTTATTATTTATTAGAGAACAAGCGAGAGAGAGAAACAGAATGAGAGGAGAGGGTCAGAGGGAGAAGCAGGCTACCCGCTGAGCTGGGAGCCCGATGCGGGACTCGATCCCAGGACTCCAGGATCATGACCTGAGCCGAAGGCAGTCGCTTAACCAATTGAGCCACCCAGGCACCCCTGAACATTTTTAAAATTCTTGATACATTATGCCAGTTTGTGCTTTCCAGAAACGTTGACCAGTTTACATTCCTTTCGGCAATGTGTTCAACCTCAATTTTACTCTAGTAAAAATTAAATGCTACTTTGATAATAATTATTTTAATCTGCATTTCTTTGATTACTGGTTGACATTTCCTATTATATGTTTTTCTATAAATTATGATTATATTATTTCCCCATTTTTCTATTAGTATTTTTATTGCTGATTTATAAAAGCTCACTATACATCAAGGATATTAACTTTTATGCTGTTGGTTTGTTTCACATTATGATAAATGTTTATAATGTGTCACTGATTAAAATTATCAAAAAGAATTTTGAAAATATATAAAAATATATCAGAGAACAAAGATTATCCATGATCCTATTAACTGGTGATGGTTGAACACTTTGATGTACTTTTTTATTTTCTGTGTGTGTGTTTTATTTATTTATTTTAAGATTTTATTAATTTATTTGACAGACAGAGAGAGAGTACGAGCAGGGGGAGTGGCAGAGGGAGAGGGAGAAGCAGGCTCCCTGCTAAGCAGGGAGCCCGATGTGGGGCTCGATCCTAGGACCCCGAGATCATGACCTGAGCCGAAGGCAGACGCTTAACTGACCAAGCCACCCAGGCACCTCTTTGATGTGCTTTCTGTCTCTTTTTCTGTGTTTGTAAACATTTAAAAAATAAAATTGGAATCATACTGTGTTCTGTATTGCTCATTTTGCCATAAGCATCTCCTCATGACATTAAATATTCTTTTACAACATTAACAGCTTTGTGATATTTCACTGTATATGTACCATAATTTATTTAAACGTTCCTCCTTTTTAACAGTATTTATTATTTCCAAGTATTTGCTATTATGACTCACCCTGCCATGAGCAATCTCATACATTTGATACAACTGTGATACTACAGTTAACAGGAGGCTCATCCCCACGTCTCCCGCACAGGCTGTGGAACAGAATACCATACCTACCTGTTACTTGAGTAGGTGCAATCACTTGGCTGGCACTTGATGTAGAAGCTTCAGGAGCTACTTCCACAGGCACAGGAGGTGATGTTTTTTCAATCACTACTATATGAGGAAAGAGGGGATGAAAAAAATTAAAGCCTGTTAGGTGCTTTGAGATCCCATCCCAAAATGCAAGCATAATTTAATTCTAATAACATACCACAGTCGTGCTTGGGTAATTAAGGACTCTTAGAGATCCCTAAAGTTCCTGGTATTAATCTATAGCCTCAGTTTCAACATTTAGTAAGAAAATATGAAAACAATTCAGAAGTCAAGAAAAATGACGCTTCATCAAATGATGACCTTCAAAACCGTTCTAATAATATATACATACTCCTGGCCACAGAAAATCGTGAGAAACTTACCTTCCTTTTAGCCTTCTAAAACTTACATGACCATCCCCACACTAACATTACAAGTACATTAATACACTTAAGTGTATGTTTCACATGGCACTTCACATATGAATTCTAATGATTTAACAAACTTTAAAATCAAAGACAAAAGAATCCTTATCTTACTCTTTTACTCATTGATAATACTCTTACAAATAGCATAGATCAACAGAGGTTACCTGGAAACTGTGGGTGCAGATGAATAGTTGAGATGCCTGGAGAGAGCTGGGGTTGACCAGGCTCAACTCTGGTTTTCTCTTGATCCAATGAAGGTATTTCCTGGGTGGTTGTATTAAAAAGAAAAAAAGAGAGAGAGAACTGAAAGTAGGAATTATCTTTAATGTTCACATATTACTATCTTTATTTAATTCTACTCTTAGAAAGGCAACAAATATCAGAGGACATTGGACAACAACCTGTGCAATCGTGTGGGGAAAAAAAAATACATATATGAAGGGTTGCTGAGCCACTTTTTTTTTTTTTAAAGATTTTATTTATTTGACAGAGAGAGGCACAGGGAGAGAGGGAACACAAGCAGGGTGAGCGGGAGAGGGAGAAGCAGGCTTCCCGCCGAGCAGGGAGCCCGATGCGGGGCTCGATCCCAGGACCCTGGGATCATGACCTGAGCCGAAGGCAGACGCTTAACGACTGAGCCACCCAGGCGCCCCTGAGCCACTTTTGTAGCAAGCCTTTGATTCCCCCAGCAGCGCTGACCCACGTACACACCCTCACCCATGTCCCAGGGGCCCAAAGCAAAAGGTCCCTTCAGACACTGTAAACAAATGCGTTGGCTCAGGGGCCGACATCTGGTCTCAAACAAGGCAAAACTAACCCCAACGGAGAACTAAACTGTCCTCTCCTGGACACGGTGCTCTGCCCTAGGAAGGTGACCAGCCACACTTTGCAGAATAACTAATGGGTACAGCACATGTGTCATAACCAAGAACATACAGGACATTAAAATATTTTAAGCCAGGCAGTCATTAAGGCCTTTCTGAACCTCCCATCCAGGAACTTTGTACCTCCAGCTCTCAGCACAGGGGTAGTCAAGCACAGCAACAAAAACACAGGGGCTTGGAGAAGCACCCAGGGCTTCCTCACGCGCTCGGTTGCCCCCTCCTGCCCCCGGACCAGAGGTGAAGAAACAGACTGGCGGCACCCATGGCTCAGCTCCTAGTTACAGCTGCTCAGGGCTCCTGCAGACTGAACTGCGAGGCCAGCGGAGAGGCACAGTGGGGCCAGCGTGGCCATATGCCACCACATCCTCAGAAGTGTTCATCAGGTTACTTGGCCATGGCTGCCCAGCACACCACAGCCATCTCCCCGAAAGCTCACTCCCCAGGTCCGTTTCCCTCTTCATTGCTGTCCTAACTTCAATTATCTCCTTTTCTGCTTTTTATAAAATACATAACCTCTCTGAGTATCTCATCAAAGACCCAGTTTCGTAGGCGTGAGTATTTACAGTGTGACTCCATTTAGATCTTCCACCAGCACCTCAAATCCATCCCCTCCAAAACCCTACAGGCTCTCATTCCAAGGTCTGCTTTCTGTCAAGGCCACAGGCATTAAACCAGCCAGGCTTCAAGTCACTTTGTGGTCCTTGCTCTTTCATTCTTCGTTCCAAGCTCTGCCCATATGCACTGCTCTTTATGTTTGTTGACCTTTCCGTACCCATAGCCCCCACTGTCCCGGTCTGGACTCTTCTTTCTCATCCCGTTTATTATAATTATCTAATTGGTCTCTTAAGCTCCCTCTGTCTCCCTGTCTCAGTTAATCCTGCTGTGATTCATCTTCTAGAAGGACTGAGCATTTATTACTTTTTCCCACATTTTCCCTTAAGAATACAGACTAATCGGGCACCTGGGTGTCTCAGTTGGTTAAGTGACTGCCTTCGGCTCAGGTCATGATCCTGGAGTCCCGGGATCGAGTCCCGCATCAGGCTCCCTGCTCAGCAGGGAGTCTGCTCCTCCCTCTGACCCTACCCCCTCTGGTGCTCTCTCTCTCTCAAATAAATAAATAAAAAATAAAATAAAATAAAAAGAATACAGACTAATTTTCCATTACCTATTAAAGCTGACCTCAATCAGTCTCTCAATTGCAGGCCATTCCCTGCAGCCCATGGTCAATGCCAGCAAAAAGCAGACCATCATCAGATGTTTATGGACTCCCGAAACTTACAGAAAGAATTTCCCCCATCAGCACGGGACAGCAGACTTCCTAATCAATGCTACTTCTACACTTGACAAGTAGAGTCGAGAGACAGGAGCATGGTATCTCGCCACTGATTACAACTGCAGTTTGGATTCCAAGCCTTCCAAAGCAGCCCCAAGTTCTCCTTCTAACCAAGCCTCTCCTGCTCCCTGACCTCTTGCTGTCTCCTCCACCGCACCTTTGCACATATAATTTCCCACCCACAGGCTACCCTGCTTTCTCTTCATCCATCTTTAATATCATGAGACCTCTGTGAGGAGTCAAGACTGCAAAGACTCTGACTGCATTTTTCCCACTGCCTCGTCTCCAAAAAATTTACTGTGTAAGTATACAAGAAAATGTTCAGGCCCTCTTTCAGATCCTTAATGAGAGTTACCATAAACTCCATCCTCAACAGCAAAGAAAACAGAGATTATTAAATAAGATGAGGTTATCAGGGAGCTGGCTGGTCTGTTCATGCTTTGAATGATCCCTTCCACATATCAACCAGACTTGAATTCAAAATCAACAAAATTGCAACTACTGCACACTACTGACCTTTAAAAACACAATCTAGGAGCTGTAAATGTACATATAAAATACGCATATGTGTTGCACTTCTTTTGGGGTCAATATAACAATGCTCTTCTTTGTTGGGTGCTGTCACTCTAAAATCCTACTTCTTTGTTGTCTGGATTCTTCTAGCACTTAGGTTAGAACTCTGAAGTTATTCTATCCTATATGCATAAGCTAAAAAATTTTAAAACTATTTATAGTAATTTATATGTGTTTGTGCCATCTAAATTCTAACACTTGTCATTCTCGTCTACTGAGTGATATATAAATGTATGAAGATTTAATAACGATCTAATTTTCGTGTTATTAAAGAATCAAAGCAAGACTCAGATGGGGAACAACATTACATAAGCAGGACTTAGATCCAGCGAATTTGTATATTTCTTATGAATAAATCTCACGATTCATGGTCCCATTTTATGCCAAAAAACCGACAGGCTGACTAAATATTTCTCTGAAATTTCTAAGAACCAATATTCTAGTATTGGACGGTAACTTCCAAGGGTAAGCTCTGTTCTTCTTTTAATGTAATCAAACACGCATGTTAAACTTTAGTTGTTACTTAAGAAGGACTTCACTCAGCATATGTGCACCCTAAGAATTCACAATTGCATACACACACCAGGACGTTTCCTTCCATCCACAGTCAGGCCATGAACTGACTTGAATTCCCTTTAAGCCTCTGATTCCTTCAGTCCCACCTTTTTCTCTCACTAGAATTGAAGTTCCATGAGAACAAGGAGTTTTGTCTGATTTGTTCTCGATTGTTTTCTTAACACTCAGGAAAGTGCCAGTTAGGTAGCAGGTGCTCAATCAATATTTCTTGAATGAATGCTTTATTTCCTCAAACCAAATAATGAATAGTAGGCATGTTACTGTACTTAAGTCTAAAAAAATCCGTATGTATTCTAAAAAGAAATCCTTGTGACAGTAAAAAAACAAAGACTTGCAAATAATGAATGGATTACCTTCTCAGGGGGTGCAGTTGCCACTAAAACCAGAAGAGAAGAAGACATTAGTACAATTTAAGTCAATTCACCGCATAATAGTTAAATTTTTAAAAAGCGATAAAAGTCCACTGCCACTCCAAAAGGATTAAGAATCAAACAAAATCAAATGCAGAATTACGGTCATCTACCATTTTGGAGAATTTTACACCTGACCAAAAGACAAACTCTCCATGCTGTATCATTCCTTAGCTACAAAAGTTCAGGTAGATGTGATAAAATTCTTTCCAACTCCCTCATTAATTGAAAAGGTTAAAGGAAACAATACTTTCTGGTACATTATTTTATGTCTAATCTCAATTTTATGGAACTTCCCACATCAAAAAAGCATTTTCATTAATTGGCCACATACTTATCCTTAACATAATATATAATACTTGATGTTAATGTTAAAAAAGAAAGCCACTTATTTCAATAAGAGATCTAAGACCGGGTACTGTACTCCTAATATTTATTGAAGCCCTGTGAGCATCATATGATAAGCTAACTAAATTAGAGGGAAAGAAATCACAAGCCAATACAACCTAATTAGAGATTAGCATCAATATGTTGAACAGATTAAATATTACACAGTCATAACATTATTGGGAAGCAGTGGGACTGGTTATGCCTTTGGATTTAGAAAGACTTGCTTTTCATTAATCAGTCCTTAATATTAGTCCTCAAGCTTATGATTAACAATTACTGGGGTTTTCCTCATTAGTCATCATCCCCATAAACATCAGTGTTCAGTGTCAGTAGATGCCTAACTTCCAAAAGCAATCAGGACACCAGATAGCGTATCACTGCTGCTATATTCTTGTGGTTGGAAAAGTCAACGGTCTGTCCTGTGCAACCCACCAAAGAAGTCTTGAGGCAGAAGCTGGACCAGAGCCCATTTCCTCCTGCCCGTGCAGAGTATGAGTAGTTGCAAACATCTGGCCATGATACCCTTAGTGTAGAGGAGCAAACCGGTCAATACTGTCAATTCTAGGGGAGGTCCTCCCTGCTCTGCCTAACAAGAAGGGCCACAAGTGGGAGAGTGAAATAAAACAGGCCAGAACACAGAAAGATTCAGAGCCCTGGAAAAAGACCTCTCTAGAAGGCAGCTTGGCCAAGTTCCTGACTCTCCACTAACCTAGATACCTTCTCTCCTCACAGAACCCATAAATGGGCACCTTAAATTCCGACCCGATAAACTGTGAGAAGCCAACAGGAGCTTCATTAAAGAAAATATATATTCTGTACAAATCTAAAACGTTTATTCCTTCTATCTGGGAGAAACATTTTTAGGATAATAAAGATATTCAAGGAATTGGAGATGCTGGCTTTTATCTAGAGACAAGGTCAACTGTCTCTAGGCTCCTAGAATATAAAGCCATACTTGCTTTCTCGGAAAAATGTGCTCCTTGGCCCCATTACATACTCTTGATATGACACTTGGCAAGCCATGTTCCCTCTCTAGGTCTCAGGCTTCTCAGAAAATCAATGAAAGGACTGTGCGAGGCGATTTCCAAGATCCCTTCGATGGATTCTCCTGTCCTCCTCCTCGGGCTCCCATCATCCCTGACTGTCTGTTGCCCTCTATTTCATGGAAGCTCAGTCAATGCTTTAACTTAAGTCTGTGGATTCCACTTTGTAAAGTACATAACTATTTATTAAATGGCCCTCTAGACATAGAAATGAATTAAGGCTATTCCTTAAATGATCTGAATTACCCTTCAGGAATAAACACCAAGAAATAGTAGCCCCCAGCATGTCCTGAGATCACCGTGGAATATCGTTACCTGCTACAAACATATTACTCTACAGAGGCGGTTCTCAATCAGAGGTCATTTTACCCTACAGGGACATTTGGCAGGGTTGGACACCCTTCTGGTTGTAACACCTGGAAGGGGGAGGGTGCTACTGGCATCTAAAAGTTCAAGGCCAAGGAGGGTGCTGAACATCCTACCACATACAAAGAAGCCCCTCACTAAGAATTATTCTGAAGTATCAACAGTGCTGAGGTTAAAAACCCTGTTCTAGAAGGGTATTAACAGGGAAACCAAAGACACACAAGACCTCCTCAATCTATTTCCACTCTCACCTTCTGGCTCCGCCACTCCTGGCCCGTGTTCCTGGGAGAAGGTCAGGGCCTCCACTGGCTCTTCCTTGGCTGGGAGAGGTGGAGGATGAGTACTTTTAGCAACAGGTTGAGTGTTCTTTGGCTTGACAAATACAGGTCCTTTACCTACATGGTGATGGATTGGCCTGCGTCTATGAACGCCAGAAACCGTATAACCCATTCCACCAGGACAGATTTCCTTAAAAGCAGCTAGATTTGGGATGGGAAAATATTCCTTTTAAAAATCTAAAAGTGCAAACTTATACAGAGGAAAATATCATGATGAGTATTTCTTAATAAATCATCATTAATATAGTTACATTTAAAATTTCAAAAACAGATGCATAATGCTTGAATTTCTGTTAAACTTGCATATTTACAGAAAAAAACCCAACCCTTTCTTTTACTCAACATTTCTCCATCTGTTAATTCCTTATCAATATTATATATATAGCATATATAGCATATAGAGAGCATATATTTATATTATATATATCAGCAACCAATTAGGAGATATCATATATACATTTTCTATATTTAATTTTCTCTATCATATTATATATCACATATATGAAATATATGTAATGTATTAGGAGGTTTTCATGTACAGAAGATACTATATATTTTATATATATTTCATAGGGTATGTGTATAAGATCAGCAAAAACCAGGCTTTCTTCTTTTCCTCCTGCTTCAGTATAATTGCATTAGTTATTAACAAGGAACTCAATAACATCTCTCTAAGCTAGATGACTAGCAAGAAGGTTAAAAGAGAAAAATCAATCACTAGTCAGGGAAATGAGAGGCTGAAATGTTCATAATTTGTTTCCAGTTAAAGAATCCAAAGGACTCAGCCAGAATGGAGCGTATCAGCTGATATGGTGAGGCTGGTGAAGAAGGACTGAAAAGGGGAGTGTTTTTGAAGAGAGAGTCTCAGGATAGTGAGAAGGAATCCAGCAAAGTAAGACATACTAAAGGGATGATGGATAAAAGTCAAGAACAACAGGACATGCCAAGTCAGAATGGAGTTATTTTCAAAAAAAGGGATGAGTAGGCAACAGCCTGATCTTGACCAGCTGGCTTAATTATCCAGAGGACAAGGAGATGTTCTGTGCCCTGAGACTGCTATCCTTGCCAGGAAAGTGGTCTTGCCTGTTTTAAAAAAAAAAAAAAATGTAGACTGGGCCCATCGGATTTGCTAACCTCCACTGCATCATCTCCAGGAATAAGTAAAGGAGAAGGACAGGGGTGGTAAGGCAGTGTGTGGCCTGAGAAGGAAAATCCACCTAATCCCTTTGGTGTTGCTACTGGAGGCAAGTTACCAAAGGCAGACACTAAGGAGCTTATGGTCAACTTTTTTATTTCTACTTTTCAAATTGGAAGTAAAATAAGTCATTTCTAACTTCTACTCAACAAGAGATTGCCTATTGAATGTTCTGGACCTAAAATTAGTTCTCAATAAAAAGGAAACTCTAAAATTCTCCTTGAAGCATGCTAAAACATTGTTTTTCTAAGGATCACACATTAAATGGTAGAACCTCATTCTTAAATTTAACTATGTAATACAATTCTTACTTGAAAGAACAGACGTTTCCAGAAGAAAACATGTTTTCCTGTCAAATATTTGCAGTATTAATGAATAAATGTGAAAATCACCATATAACCAAAAATTGGGTAAGTACAAAAAGTTTGTCTCCAACGTTATTTTCAAATTTAGTTACTGGATGTTATGAAGGAATCGCCCTGTGTTATATTCACCATCTTGATTTATGTTTCATGTAAGAGTTACAAAGCTATTAAAATTGAACTTGAAGAGAAATGGGTCTATAAATTATGAAGGTCATTTATTTCATGGATTATTACCTTTTAATCACTAGTAGTTCAGATCCCACAGGGGGATACTAGGCCCTTTTGAAGGTGTCCAAATTTATACAGTCTACTAAAATACCATCAACATTATACTATCCTCTGCCTTACCAATTCTTTCTGATCTTAACCACCAACAAAGGTGGATTATGAGATTTAAATTTATACTTAAACCTTGTCTGCTGCTAAGTTACAGCTTTGAGACATTCAGCAGTCCTGTGAGAGTTGATGCACTTCTCTAGGTGGGAAGCTCTTTCAAATAAGCACCTGATGAGACTTTTTATGGCCATCACATGCCCGTGAAATAGGGACCACTCCTCCTTTGATAATACCATGCCTGGAATTTGCAGGGTGTGTTTCTTTCTCTTCCACTTAATTCTGCTTGATCCTGCTTGAGAAGTTGAGGACTCCTTGGTAGAAGTAAGGCACTGAGAGAAATATATTTATCCTTTCAGGGCATTAGGCAAATATGTACCAAACTAAAGCATAAAGAATAATCAACTTCCATTAATATGCTGACTTGGAAGTTCCTCAGTGCACTGTCAGGATCTGCCCTTGAGTTATTAATCTTCACAGCACAAATTCAATCATGAAGATAATTCCCTCCATTTCCAAGTGGAGAAAGTGATGAGCACATGTTCAACCAGTGAGTGAGGGAGTCAACCCGCACAGGGGCTCGCGGCCATGCACGTGACACGTGGCCAGTCGTTAAGACAGCACACGGCCCATCTGGTCTCTTCACACTTTTAAACACCAGACTTAGGGTCCCACAAAGTAATGGCTTTTCTTAACATTCAAGAGTAAGTCTCATGTTACACAGAAACAGGAAAATCTCTCTTCCACTGATTCAACCTTCTATGGTCATGGTTTGTACAAAACTGATAAAAATACACTGTATTATTTACATGTCAATTAAAAGTTGGAAACCAAAAAGAACGCAAACTGCCAAAGTCCTCCTGTGTCCTTGTGTGGCTGGGAAGGAATATGAGCGTACAGCGGGTCATGTCTTACCTGTGCCTGGAAGGGGACATTTCTCACAGTGTGGGCCCCAGGCCTTGCCCACACTACAACAGCAGAGCTGCTTGGTGAGGTGAACAGACAGAGGGTGCATACACTGCCTTCCGGAACTGACAAGACGATAACAGGGCCCTTTCTCTTCAGAGATCACAGGGGTATCCGCTGAAGCAGAAAGATAAGGCCTGATGTCACCCAAGAAACAACAAAAGACTACATCGACTTTTCTTGGCATAGTAAAACGAACCTTAAAGTCTGGATTAGACACCATACTTCAGAATAAATTTGTGTAGATTCGGGGCATCACCCTTCCTGATTTAGAGTCGTTTACCAAATACGTTTTAGGTTTTAGAATCAGGGCCCCAAGCGTCCCTGTCCCTATCTGGTCCCTTCTTCCATTCTAGCAAGCATTAGATCAGGTATGTGTGCATGATGTAAAAAGAAACCATTTCAACCAAAATCAACTGCCCAACGAAACCTAGGTACGTATTATCAAAATCACTACACCATTTATTTTCTTGTATTTAGCCATAACAGAGGTAGTTCTAGGGCAGAGTTTGGTGAGCAACCAGGCACTGTGAACATCGGGAACTCAACATAGTTGATGCTGAAAGCCAGCTGCTGCCCTTCTTAAGGACAGTGAGAGCTTGCAGGGCCTCGCTGTAGGCCAGTCAACAGCGGATGGGAGGCAGGGAGCAGCTTCTGACCTGCCAGGTTATACAAGACGGCACACCAGAGAAGGCAACAATGTGTTCAGTCCCTTAGAAAACACACAAAAACACACCAGCCCATAATCATGCAAGACCTAACTCCTATTCCTGATGCTTCTATTCTAAGTTTAGTAGATAAGACTTCACTAATCCAACAGCTAGACACTCTACTGAGCACACAAGGCAGTTATGAGGATAAGATACAGCCCTGCCTTTGAGAAGTTCATTTTCTAATGTAAAGGTGAGCCAGCTCTAGGCCAAGTAAAGTGCTGAACAGACCAAGCTTGATGGTCTCCCCCTTGTCCCTTCTTCCATCCCAACCAAAGTTCTTCTCCACTGTATCACTGTCCAGATGAGGTTTTTCCAATTTGCCTTTCCCTTAACCAATTCCTCTAGCTCCTGTTGCTTCCAAAGTCACCTTCCCTTCCTGCTCAGATCTCAATTTTCAATCATTCTCAAAGGACTGACATCTTAGTTAGATGCTCTAAGAAACAATCTGATCAAATTAAGGTACTACAACACAGTGAGAAGAGCAAAGGTTTATAGAGCCAGACAGACCTGGATTCTCATGGGACGTCTACCACTTGCCAGTAAGACAACCTATAGAAGTCACTGGGGCTGTGATGGTTGACTGGATCTTTCAGCTTGGCTAGGCCACAGCAAGTAGGTATTTGGTCAAATACAGGTCTGAAAGTTGCTCGGAAGGTATGTTTTACATGAGATAAACATTTATATTGGTAGACTTTGAGTAAAACAGATGATCTCCAGAGTGTGTGTGGGCCTCATCCTAATAGTGGAAAGACATTAAGAGGAAAAAGACTGAACTCTCCTGGAGAAGAGGGAATTTTGCCAGCGGACTGCCTTCAGACCCACGCTGTAACACTAACTCTTCCCTTCGTCTCCAGGATACAGCCTACTGTGCGGATCCTGGACTTGCCAACCTCTGCAATCATGTGAGTCAATTCCCTTAAAACCTCTCTCTCTACACACACACGAGCATCCACACACACAGGCCTACTGGTTCTGTTTCTTTGGAAAGAACCTTAATACACTGGGTGAGCTTCAACATCCCTCACCTATAAATAATAGGCTCAATGTGCAGATTAGAAATAGCATATGCTCATAAACCTTTGGTACAGAGTAGACACAAAATACATGTCAGCCACTCTTTTATTACAAGTACATATCTCCATCCTCTCAATGGGTGTTTGTACACAACTTGATAGCTCCTTAGTGGCAGCATTTGAACAAAGTGAAGATATTCAAAAACAGTTATTATTGGTGAATAGGAGCATGGAAACAGGGGATTGAGGGGAGCAGGGGAGACCTTCCCGAAGCCTCAGAGCTTATGCAGTTAGTATGTCTAATAAGACCAGTTTTGTCCAGGGCTACTAAAAAAGTGCTCAGAGGGACAAGTTTGAGTCTTTTCCTCTCCCTTCTCCCACTTACTTCCTGGAATCTTAAGAACATATACTTAGTTCTAGTATAATCAGCTCAGAAGGGATTCTACTAAAAAAAAAAATTCCTCTCCAAATTATTTGGAACTTACAACACATATTTCCATAGAAACAATGTCAGGCCATCTCACAGGATCCCATCTACACATGGCAGGGCTTAATTATACCACTAACTACACTAATGTTTGTTCTAGATCCCTGGAACAAGGGCCATTCAGAGCAGAGCAGACGGTTTCCTCAAATCCATGACACTGGATAATGGTGACACTGACTCGCTTCCACTTAATTCTCCACCCTCACTTCTTCGTATCCCCCTCGCCCGCATGCCCAGGCAAGTGATACTATATAGGCACCATCCTTTTTACACTCAAAGTGCCCCCTCCATCCAAGGACTCTACTTTGAAGAAACCTCCTACCATGCCTGTCCCCAAAATTAAACCAAAACTCCACATCAGCAATTCAGTGTTTTAAGGGATTACTATGTGCACATGTGTGAATTTTAAGAAATTGCTTGTTAATTAAAGTGAGTTGATGGTTGTTGAGATCTTGTGAACTACACACACACACACACAATTTTGGGCATTTTATCATCTGGAGAATAAAGATAGAAGTCTAGTGAGCTAATTCTTTCTAAACAAATCATCTATAGACTTTTGTCTTCCCATCAGACAGCTTCCAAAGCATTTCAAATGGGGGTTTTTAGGGGAGTAAGAGAATCACTGGCTTACAGTCATCAAGTCAATTGTTGGTGAGCATGGGTGTGTCAGACCATGTTCTAACTAGACATGCCTCACCCCAACTACATATAAGAACAAGAAACTAATAAAAAAAAAAAATACACTCCTTCAAAGATGGAAGACAACCAAGAAGGAAGCCATTGAAAAGGTCTAGCCTATATACCTCAGTTTTACTGGTGCTCCCATGATTCAAATTTTCTTTGATCTACAACTATGTGGAGGGAAAAGTGTTCATTTATGCCTCAGATTTCTAATAGGGTGTGCCTTTTTAAGCCACTCCTATTTTAACACCTACATTACCTGTCATTCTTATATCATTTCCAATCTCTCACATGGCAATTCCACTTATCTCTGGCATTTTCACATTCTAGTCAACATGACATGTAAATCCAGAAACAATATGCTCTGAATTATGAAGTTGAGTATCTTTAGCCACAGATTGGAAGGCTAGCCATGAGGGGTAATTCATTATACACTACATCATTTATTATTTTAAAATATGGCACACATGATCATATATTCTCGAGTCATAAGGTTTTATGCTATGCTAAAAGAAATAGTATTGCCAAAAGATTTCTAAAGATTAAGTGGAAATGGGTATGGGATAGAGTACTGAGGATCCTATATGTAGACACACTGAAACAGTGGTTTTGGCAGATTATATTTTTGCAAGATGCATTGCTACGATTTAAGGTGGGAAGATTCAGGTACTCTCTATAGATGGAAACACATTTCAAGAGTGTAAAACCTACTGGAAATGCCACATCAGTCAGGAACATAAATCATTTTTCTTAGCTAGAGATAGAGAAATCCCCAAAAGTAATAAACATATAGCTCCATACCCTCGTCTTGAATCATCACTATATAGCCAATGCTGATGATGCCCCACTTACAAAGGACAGTATGAAGGAAAGATGCTATGGTTCTCTTATTTGGGTTCCCCAGTAGTGTATCAAGCAACTTAATTATAGGGCTATACAATAAATTATGATCATACTTTCAAAGACATCTTTCACACATGAATGACAAGTGTCATTAAGCAGATATAAATTAATCTGGCACTTAGAGGAAGCTAAAAAAATATAGAAGACCTAAGAAGATGGCATATAGCTAGCCTGTTTTCAATGCCCCCTGCACCAACACCCCCAATATCTTCATTCAGCTCTTGGATGAATTCCACATCAGACTTTCATCTCTTTAAGCTTAAAACCCCTGTGGGAGGAGTGTTGGGAGGCAGGTAAAGTGTTGATGAGGAGTCTGAGAGATGAATTTGCTGAAAGAAGAGCCACCAGGCACCCTTTCTGGGAAACGGGCTATTAAATTCTGGGAGAACTAAAATAAAAGAAACCATGATTCTAGAGCCAGTGCAGAGTTACATCATCTATTCTATTCTGTGGCGAGTAAGACTAAACAACAGCTCTCTTTAAATAAAGGACTCGCTCCCATCAATTCAGACTAGTTTCTTCTTCCTGATCCAAGGCTCAGCTTGTGGAGTAAGATCCAGCTTCAAACGTGGGCTTTACCACTTAAAGGCTGTGTGACCTTTGGCAAGATACTTATTAACCCCTCCAAGCCTCCATTTCTTTATTCTAAAATAGAACAGCAACATAAACTTCATGGATGTCTTGGAAGTATTTTATCTGGTAATGCGCACCAAGTGCTTAGTGCCTGGCACTTATGAAATGCACAATAAAGATGCTGACATTGCTGCCCTGGTTCTGGCTGTTACTGTTAGGTGGGGGCAAACACTTTGCAGAGACATGTCTGTCTAGCCCCCAAGCCACGATGCTGCAAGACCGCTAAGTGAGGGAAGTGAGAGACCGCAGAGGAGGTGGAAAGACGAGAGAAGGTGTAAGACAGATTACAAAGATTAACGACTTTCTTGGAGAAAAGGAGAGGACAGAGTCAAAAGTGGCAGAGGAGCTCCCAGCCTGCCTGCCTGGAAAATGGTGTCACATGCACAGACCCACTACGTCAGGAAGGAAAGGGGGAAAGGAGGAGGCCTAGCAGTCATTTACCCCATCGGCTGTGTCAAACAAGGATCTAGAACTGTGCTGTCCGATACATTAACGCCCAGCCACATGTTGCTACTTCAATAAAATTTCAATGAAATACAATTTAAAATTCAATTTGTCAGTCACACTGCCCACATGGGACTAGCACCTGCTACATCAGAGAGCACAGATACAGAACATTCCCATCATCACACAAAGTCCTATTGGACGGTGTTGATACAGCCCGAGAGTAAGCAAACTCTTTCTGTAAAAGTCAAAATAATAAAGAGATATTTTAGACCTTGTGAGCCCTACAGTCTCTGCGGCAACTTCCCAACTCTGCCATCATGGCACTAAAGCAACACTAGACAATATGTAAATGAATGGACATGGCTGTGTTCCAATAAAACTTTATTTACAGAAACAGACAGTGGAACAGATTTGGCCCATGAGCTGTATCTTGCCAACCCCTGATCTAGGACCCTAAACTTGGAGGCACAAAACCCAGTTTTAAATCTCAAGAGTCCCTGGGGTGCCTGTGGTGCAGTCAGTTAAGCTTCCGACTCTTGGTTTTGGCTCAGGTCCTGATATCAGGGTCGTTGAGATGGAGCCCCATGTCCTGCTTCATGCTCAGCATGGAGTCTGCTTGAGACTCTCTCCCCCTCCCCCTCCTCCCTCTCGTGCTTGTGCACTCGCTCTCTTTCTCTCTCTCAAAAATAAATAAATCTTTAAATCGCAAGAGTCGCTTTACTAGCTGTATGATCTTAAGAAGTTGTGTAAGGTCCCCAAGCTTCAGTTACGTAATGCATAAAATGAGAATAATACATATCTCATTAAGATGTTAGATATGATATGATCTAACATCTAATACATATCTAATGATATGATATGATTATGCCCAAGATATGATGGGCATAAACATGACTAACTTTTAGAAGGAATGTGTTCTTCATCTCATGATTTCCAGGTTGCTGAGCACATCTCTCCAACCCTCTATTTTTATTTTATTTTATTTTATTTTAAGATTTTATTTATTTATTTGACAGAGAGAGAGATAGCGAGAGCAGGAACACAAGCAGGGGGAGTGGGAGAGGGAGAAGCAGGCTTCCCGCCGAGCAGGGAGCCCGATGTGGGACTCGAACCCAGGACCCTGGGATCATGACCTGAGCCGAAGGCAGACGCTTAACGACTGAGCCACCCAGGCGCCCCAACCCTCTATTTTTAAATTAGCACCCAGGCCATGGGGCAAAAAATGCAATCAAACAGCAAACAGGCCCAGAGATTTTTCATCTGGGCATTTTTCTACCAAACCTATGGACACACCCACTGCAGCTCTCATCCTGGAGCTCCCGAATGCCCAAGAAAATTGCAGCTCAGAAAGTCAGAAAGTTTCCCTATTCCAACTATAAAGGTTATTGTCCTTTTCTTGGATTTGCTCTGACAAATCCTAAAATTTCCCCTTTCCCCATGGAGAGGGAGGAGGAGGTCTGAAGACGCTGCGGCGACATCCGAAGGCACAGACACAGAGGTCTGGGGTAGCAGAGGACAGAGCCCTCCGGCCTTTGTTCTTTGAGCTGTGCTAAGTCAAGGACAGAGAGCGGGCAAGGAGAGAAAGAGAAATGGTTGCAACCTTTGGCCAGAGTCAAGGAATTCTGAGGGTGTTCACTTCAGCGCATCTGAGAACAGGGAGAGCTTCCCATTGCTCCTTGGCCATTGCCAAGTGCCTTTCTTTGCGTTCAGAGTCAGCCACACCTTTTATGGCCTGGCTATGCCCTCAATTCACGCTGCCTGAGCAAATGTGGTCAGTCTCTTCCATTTGCTTACATGCTCTATCCGTGGCTGATAGCTCTCAAAAACAGATACTCCAAACGTTAAGTAACAACTCCTCTCAGTGCCTTTGTGTGTCTGGGCACGTGTGTCTATGTGTGTGCATGCGTGCATGAGTATGTGTGACCTCCAGTCTCCTTCTGCTATTTCCCCATGACTATTAAGGATACCACCATCTTGCCAATATTTTTTCCCTTACTCTGTAAACATCACCTTCTTTCCTGATTCTTCTCAACTGTTTTCAGACTTCTGCCTTGGTCCCCCACCCCCCACCCCAAGCCCTGCATTGATTTCTTCAAAATACAGTTCACAAACAAATCAGGCAGGACTGAACCAAGTCACAAATCCTGAAGGAACTCCACATATCTGTGATGTAACATGTGGTAAATTCAGAGGACAGAGAAATAAATCTGCCACTCAATGCCGATAAAGATCCCAGGTTTTAACTCAAACTCTAAACTGGAACATTTAACTAGCAACAAACCTCTCTTAATACTTATCATTTCAGTTGTTGTAGCTGAACCATAAAACTGAATTATTTATTTTTCAAATAAGAATGAATGGTTGTTTAATAAGTTCAATATTATTTGGGCAATGACAGGGAAAATAAATGCTAAGGAAATGTCTAAGTGTTTCAAAAATCTCATTGGCAGATTTCTACAATCTTATTAAAACCTGGGTGTCTGCCCTTAACTCTAGACATCAGGTTTAGTCAAAGTTCAATAAAACACCTTGCGACCAGCTCTCCAACTTTACCTAACCTGCAGTCTTCAATGTGGTAATTTTAACCAGACTATAAGTCAAATTAAGAGGAAAAAAAAAACCCAAACATTCAAAGCAAATTCTATATCCAAACTCTGTAAAATCTTTTATGCTTAAAATTATGAAACTATTTAAAATATTTACACATGTAATTCTAATCAGCCAGAAACAATCCCTAAATTATCTGGATATTATCAACAATGTGATTTTTTACCTGAAATTTCCAAATCCTTGTATTAGTTTTCAAACGTACCTTGTATGCAAACATCATTTTATAGTCTAATTTTACCACCCACCAAAAAAGCCCTATAATTAGGTGTCTGTCTGCTTCATGATCAGAATTGTCTGTGAAAGAACATGGAAAAAAGAACTTACGTGCAAAATTTCCTAATCTGCATTTGACAGTTTTTAAAAGAAAATAGTAGTGATTAGTAACAATTTTCCAGAAGACTCTCTGAACTCTTAGAATTTTAAAAGTAATGAATGAGACTGTCATTTTTATTTTACTACATTTGCCCATATTTCATTGTGTCTATGTATCTCAGGGAGAGTTGCACAATTAAAGCAATAGATATCAAGAACATGTCTTAACCAAATACCAAGTTTAAAAATGGAGGCCAGAGGATACAGCTTAATGTATATCAAAGCCACATTAAAAAATAGGCAATAAAAACAAAAACCTATCAGGACAGAAATACAGAATTGCTCTTTAAAATTATCCTAACAGTTTTCTGCCATACATTAATTTACAATGTTTAAGCTTTAATGTATATGGCTTTTAAAAACCTTCAGTGTTTACCTGTTTTGTAATAATGAACACAAGTTCTTTAAAAAGTAAGATAACCTTTAAAAAATCTGCATGTGAGAACTTTCTATCTAAATGTATCCATCTCTGGTCGTCGAGTGATCTGTAGTGATTATACTGGATTAGGTTTTGTGGCTAGAGAGTTTCTTTGGAGACACTATATTTTCTGTATTAATATTAGAACATATGGTTTAATGAAGGATTTTTACCCTTACCAGGTGCAAGAGAAAAACTTAGAGACAACATTTGTAAGGCAAAACACTCTAACTCTGGAGACACATTTTGGTGGTTTTTGAGGACAAGAGAGAGAATCTTAGAAATTAGAACTGAATATAAAATCTGAAATGCAGGGCCTTTATAACTATTTCCTAGACTCTACCAACTAAGCAAGTACAGTGAAACCTCATTAAATCAGACACCAGTGACTCAGAATTTGGACTAATTAAAGGCAGAAGCTGGGACAAAGTTTAACTCAGACTAAATAATGCTTAAAATGCTCACAAAGGAAAAAACTGTTGTTATCTTTCAGGTATGAAAATTTTAAATAACAGTTCATCAGAGTTTATTTTCTCAATGTGCTTCTTCCCTACCTTGAGTTAGAGGTGTTATATTTTTCTGGCTGCAATAAAAATTTATTTTGGACAAAGATCCAAAACAGAGATCTTAGCAGGTCTGCCTCCTTCCAGCTGTCCTTTCAATGAGATTTTCCCACATATTTACAATATTCAGTTGACTGCTGAGTATTTATCTTCTTTTGGATACCCCCTCCTCAAATAAAAAAGAACAATCCAAAATAGGAATAAAAAGTGATCATTACTTACGCACACAACTTGAAAAGGTGGGATCCGGCCCAAATCCCATTTTGCAGGTGCATCTATAGCTGCCCATGGTATTCAAACACTCACCATTAGGGCACACGCCCTGTAGCTGGCATTCATTAATATCTGCAGGAAAACAAATCCTTTTAGAAGTAGTCAAGCCCAGTTGAACAGATTCTGGGTACTTTCTTTTTCACTATAATAATCTCTTAGTGACAGTAAATGAGAGATGTCAGCTTTTAATGCAGCAGGTACAAGTGACCTAAAGTCAAATCAAGCATTCACTGAACATCTACAATTTATATAACAGCTATTTATTATATACCTACGATGTACCTGGTTCTGCTCTAGAAACTAAACACTAGAAATTTACTAGTGAACCAAACTGACAAAGATTCCAGTCCTCACAGTACTTACGTTAATGGGCATTAGGTTTTAGAGATCGTACAGGTAAGGCAAAGACTCTCGCCCTGAAGACACTAGCAATCTAGCTGGACATACAACTACCTACAAATTAAAGAAGTGAAAAGCAGTTGAACTTATCACAATTAGAAGAAAGGTCATCAGCTTGAAGAAGTCAGATTATGAAACTGCCTATGTAGACAGTAAGAGCTGGTGGAGTTAGCTGAAGATTGGGGAGACTAGAGCCTTGAGGAGGGGTTAAGACTTCATCAGGCATCGAGGTCAGGGAGAAGGTGGATGGTCAGATGGATGGATGGATGGGGAGGAAGGGGTGGGTGACCTACATGAATGACCCCAGAGCGTAGGCGCAGAGACTGCAGAAGGGAAGGGGGTTTAGGAAACCCTGAGTCAAACTGTTGGCTGGAAAAGTAGTTTCCGGAAGGTAAACTGTTGGAAAAAGAGCCGGTTAAAGCCAGGCTAGGTTTGGATTCACTTTTACTGAGAACAGGGAGCTATCCTAAATGTTTCTGAGCACAAGGAGGATAGAACCAAAGGAAGGCTCCCGTGAAATTCATCTGGCCAACACATGGCTTGGTGAGAAGAGACCAAAAGTTGATGACTGAAGGAGTAATGCAAGTATGAGATGGGACAAGCCAGGTTGGGACGGTGAGAATGATCAGGAAGGAATTTTTCTTTTGAAAAGAACAATGGGCCAAATGCACAGTGTTTGACTCGCTAGCATAACACTGGAAAGGAACAGAAAGGAGTCGAAGATGCCTGGGAGGCATCTAATCTGGGAAAAGAGGAAAAAACGTTGTTTTTGTGGAAAGTTCTGAGGAAAAAAAAGAGGCAAATGAAAAGACTAGTTTTACACTTGAAGGTCACATAAGGATACCCAAGTATAAAATCCAGCAGCAGTGGCAGATTCAGGAATAAACTAAAGAGACAACATGGCTAGAAATAGAGACTTGAGGTCACCCACACAGGATGAGTGCTATGGTCTGAATGTTTGTGTCCCCCCCAAAATTTAGGTGTTGAAATCATAACCCCCAAGCATAATGGTATTAGTAGGGAGGCCTTTGGGAGGTCCTTAAGCCATGAGGAAGATCCCTAGTCCCTTGCATCATTTGAGGACACAACAGAGATGTCTGCAACCAGAAGAGAGCCCTCACCAGGAGGCGACCATGCTGGCACCTTGACCTTGGACTTCCCAACCTTCAGAACTGTGAGCAGTAAGTATCTGTAGTTTATGAGCTACCCAGTCGTGGTATTCTATTACGGTAGCCCGAATGGGCTATGACACTGATCCAAAGGAAAATCAAAACGATTTGGAAGAGGACAGATAAAAATGTGTGCTTTAAAAAAAAAGATTAGAAAGTCTTTTGTAAAGGTAAGTAATTAAAAATGAAAAACAGAATAGGACAAGTTAAAAGTGAAAAATTAATAGTCATTTCTATTTTTATTCAGGGTGGCTTATGAAGCTTAACCATTAATAGACATGGTTATTAGCATTTCTGTTTCCAATAATGTTTGCTTGCTTCAATCATCAATTCAAATAAAACCTTTATTAATGATTTTAAAATTAATTTTCTAAGTTAAAATTGGACACAATTGGGAGCAAAATATTATTAGCAAAATTGTCACATAATAAGGAAAATACAGCCCTCAATAAATCATTATTTGCTTATATTTCATATTCTAAGTAGCCATTGATTTCTATAATGGACCTATTTTATCAAACACATGCAGTTTTTAATTTCAGTGATAAAACATTTTCAATGACATCCAAATAACAAATTAACACATATATTTGTTCTGTAAGTTTTACAGCTTTCTAACTTGGATCGAGCTGAAAACTAGCACTGCTAGATTACAACCTGGCACAGCATATGGTCCAGGACCTGATCATCTCATTCTTTATCAGAGTGTACATTGTGCTGTAATACACACTTATCCACAGCATCTAATTGAAAACTATTCCCCTATCACTCATTCTCCTTAAGAAAACCACCATGAAGGACCAGGAAGAATGCCAAGTGCAGTTGGGGCTACACGGTACAAGTAAAGCCCTTATCATACGTCCCAACTTAAACCTCAAATTTGGGTAACCAGCCAGTTGTGGTCAAAAAGGCTGAACAAAATCTGCACTCTTCTGTTTTCCCTCATGTCCCCACTTGCCTGTGATTTATGAGCCTTCCTCTCTCAGTGATCTGTACTCCTGCTCATTGGTTGCACCCCTTTATATCCCATGTTTACCTCTTGGGATGCAAAATTTTCCCTCGACTGGAGTTTTCTATGAAGTGGGGTACCAGCCTTGCTTCTGGCTGCCAGGTTAAGATGAAGGTTTTCTGCTCCAATGCATAAATATCTGATGTACAAACACTTGCTTGTGTCCTCTTCCAACAGCCCCTCTTTTGACTCTCCTCAACATCGCCCACTGCTTCAACCATGATGCCATGGGAATGGAGGACAGGAATTAAGACTTAAAAAAAAAACCACTATGGCTATAGACAGGAATAGAAAAATTCAAAAAGAAGGGGAATCATGCATTTCCTACTAGCTATACCTTTATCAGCTTGTGCCACCACCACTAAGTAGCAACACCACCACCCCTAATTTTGGCCCTAGAAGCATGCAACTTTCTACATCACTTTCTTGGCTTCCAGAAAAACTATTTCCTTTGACTCAATTTATTTTTTAACCTAGTCTCCAAAATACCATAAATTAGAGATTAAATTTCCAAGTTCCTTCCTAATTTATATGTATCAATCTTAAATATACAGCTACATGAACTTTTACACATACTTATGTATACGTATATCCACGTGTGCACACGTACAAAACTGAGTAATCACCAAACAGACTGTGATTTGGAAAGTTTCCACTGCCTAAGAGGGCTCCTTTACTGCCCTTTCCCATCAACATCTCTGCCCCCACAGGTAACTACTATCATCCATTAGTCCGCCCTGTTCTTCTACTTCATATAAAGGGAATCCTATTGTTCTTTTGCCTGACTTTTACTCATTATTATGCCTGTTGCATGCAGCAATTCATTCTTTTACTGCTGTTATATTTTATTGTGTGAGGATGTCAAAATTAATTTATCCATGCAACTGCTGATTGACATTTGGGTTAGTCCCAATTTTTGGCTATCAGTAACAATGCTTCTGTGAACATTCTTATATAGACGTGTTTTGGTAGGCCAAGGTACTCATTACTCTCCTGTATGTATCTAGGAGTAGAATTTCTGACTCACTAGAGAAGACTCATGATTGCTTTAATAAATAATCACATAGTTATCCAAAGTGGTTATGCCAATTTCCATCCAACTGTTCTGCATCCTCGCCAAATTATTGTCGGTCTTTTTCACTGTAGCCATTCTGGTGGGATTGTAGTGTTCTTTCACTGTGGTTTTAATTTGCACTAATTTTTCATATATTTATTGGTCATCTTAATACCAAAACATTCTCTTCTAAAATGCAAATATCTAGGGAATGCTGTAGGTCAGTAAGATTGCTTCCCTTTTGGTAGGGAGATCAGTTGGTGATTCTCAAAGGGGGAAGGGTGTGTGCTTGTCTACAGGACATTCTGGGTTGTCACAAGGACTGGAGAACCCTGAGAGTAGATACTAGGGAGCTTAGCATTCCGAAAAGTGTAGGTAGTTCCCCTTGACAAAGAATTGCTCAGCCAAGATGAATCATGAGAGACGATGGACTCTGAAAAACAAACTGAAGGTTCTAGAGGGGAGGGGGTGGGAGGATGGGTTAGCCTGATGATGGGTATTAAAGAGGGCACGTATTGCATGGAGCACTGGGTGTTATACACAAACAATGAATCATGGAACACTACATCAAAAACTAAAGATGTAATGTATGGTGATTAACATAACAATAAAAAATTTAAAAAAAAAGAATGAGATGTATAACAAATTTTCATGCAGAATCAGTACCACTATAAACATCTGAGCTTTGATGGAGCCATGAACATCAGATCTACATATTACATCTTTGACAAAGAAGAGTTAAAAGTAATTTCACTTCATTGGCTGTAATCTATTTTATTAGCACCCAAGAGCCTTTTCTTAATGGGAGTTCCAGGAGATGGGTGATTGATTTCAGTAAAGAAATCACTGACATGAAGAGGTTCTTTTGATGGAAAAGATAGATTGGTTGTTATTTCATAAGGATAAGGAACACCTGGATCTTAGTTTAGAAGGTAATTGAAAGTCATCTCGCATAGTGAACTATGTATAGCAAAGGTAATTCTTTTGGTCCCTAAAAGTACCTGGAGAGTATTAAGTTTGGCCTGTGGATATAGGTATCTGCAGGTATTGGGAGTTCACATGGCTGGTGACCTGAGCTAAATTTTCATAGCATGTAAAATATATAATAAATGACAGAATAAAAAAAATGTTTGAAACTGAACATAGGGGAAGGAAGAAAAAGAAAAAAGAGGGAGGCTAGCCATAAGAGACTGTTAACGATAGAGAACAAACTGCAGGTTGATGAAGAGAAGTGGGCAGGGGATGGGCTAAATGGGTGATGGGTATTAAGGAACGCACTTGTGATGAGCACTGGGTTTTATATGTAAGTGATGAATCACTGACTTCTACTCCTGAAATCAATATTACATTATATGTAAACTATTTAGAATTTAAATAAAAACTTGGGGGAAAAAAAGCATAAAAAAAAAAAAGAATTGCTCAGCCAGAAATGTCTACAATGTCCTTGCTGAGAAATTCACACAAAGATGATGAAACCGCTGAATTTGTAAGTACACAGGGGACCATTTTGAAGTGAGGCTGTCTAAGGAATGCTGGAGTGAAAGTGGGTGCTAGCTACCCGAAAGGACTTGATGGGTTTCATTCGCTTGACTCAGCATCTGTATCTTGTCCATCTGACAATCTCCTGCTGTCACCGAGGCTGTACTATGGTCTTAGCTAAAAGCACAAGGGACTGGGTCCCCCACATCCCTAAGTGTGGGCCTGTGTGGTTTGTGACCTACAAGGCTACAGTCCTCACACCTGACCAGGTCTCTGACATGATTCATCAGACTTAACTGTCACCAGCTGAGCTGTGCCCAGAGCCATGGGGACCTGGTACAGCTGTTTTAAGCAAGGCAGTTCTTTTGCATTTGTTTCAAATATTGAGCTTCTATAATAAGATGGCACTTGTCAAAATTTTTAAAAGTTTTAAATCCTGACTTTTTATTTCTGTGACAAATCATATGGAAGGTTTCAACAACTCACTCACAAAACCTTCAAAAGCATTCCAATCATAAATTGTTAATTCCTAATACACAAAATTTTACACCTTCACTTCCTTCTTCCATCCCCTGCTTTGCTCCTGAGAAGACTGTGGGTGGTTAGTTTATATACTCTGTGTTTAAAAAACAAAAACAAGGGGCTCCTGGGTGGCTCAGTCAGTTAAGGTCTGTCTTTGGCTCAGGTCATGATCGCGGCGTCCTGGGATCAGCTGAGGGGGTAGGGGGTGAGGGGGGGCAGCGGCTCCCTGGTAGGCAGGGAGTCAGCTTCTCCCTCTGCCCCCTCTCCCCACTCATGCTCTCTCTCTCACTCTCAAATAAGTATTTAAAAACAAAACAAAAACAAAATAAAAAAGATAAAAAACAGATCTCCCATGGTTTTTAATTTAGAATCTTAGAAATTAATATGAAACATGAATAGTTATTCAAATGACTTTCTCAGGTAGCCAAGCTCCATAAGATCTTTCTAAATAACCTGAAGGAAATGAGAGGTTCAAAATGCTTTAAGAACAAAACATGTATTAACTGAACATGTTATATCTGGACATGAGAGGTTTAAGGAGTATACTAAGAGATGTTATCAGGCAAAAGTTTAACAATTATATAGAACATGACGGGTAAATTATGAATTATAATTCTACTTACATTCCAATTCCAACAGCTATTTTTTCAAATCAAATAAAAGCTTCTAACTTGATCATTTTTATAAATAACATATTTGACAAATATAACTGTGTTTCAGAAGTCTCATATTTTAGAGGGTCAGCCAATCTCCCTTAATGTATTCTGATTAAACTGAAAACAGTTTAGTGTTTAAACAAACAGATAAACAAACTGGACTTGTTCATTATTATTCTCTCTCTAGAGCACTGAATTTTTCTAGCCAGCTATGGAAATCTATCCTTCCAAAGAACGGTATAACCTCGCAGTTCACCGAGTTAATGAATAAAGATCCAAGAGAATGGCTGGAGGAGAAGGCCCTCTCGAATAGCCAGGCCCTATGCCTCCCACTGAGCTGCTTTGCTAAGCCCAGAAGTTGACGGAAGCAGAAAGAAGGAAAGAAACTCATTCAGCCCTATGTGCTCCTTTCCCGTAGGCAAAAATCCATAGGCCTACAGGGAACATGAAGGAGACCTACATACTTCTCAACTCACTTAAAACATTTATAGAGTTTCTCTGCCCTCTATAGCCTACCATGTGCTTCTGGCCATAACAAGTTCAAGAATACAAAACTGCTCTTCTTGTAAGTCTGAAATGGTTGACTATCAGCATGTCACATGGTTCAACCTAATACAACCGAAATTGAAGGCTGGGCTTCTATTACCCAGAAGCAGAAAAATACAGAGTAGTTGGAAAATATGCTTAACAAGAGACTCTTCAAATAACCTAATGTAACACAGCTTTAGCATTTCAATAGTAGGGAATGTTTACAATTATCTAGTAGAATGAGACAAGGATCCTCCTCCTCCTCCTTTATGTTTGTATAGCACACCTCCTCTTATTGGAACTTCATAACAATTCTGGATGGTGAGCAACACAATAGTTATTCTCATTTTATAAGCATAATTTGGCCAAGACCTTTTTTCTTAAGATTTTATTTATTTGAGAGAGAGAGCACGTGCAAGAGGGAGAGAAAGAGAGCATGCCCATGCACGCATGAGCTGAGGGGAGGGGCAGAGAGAGAGGGAGAGGAAAAAGGAAAGAATTCAGGCAGACGCTGTGCTAAGCGTGGAGCCCTGTGCAGGGCTTGATCTCAGGACCCTGAGATCATGACCTGAGCCGGACACTTAACGGACTGAGCCACCCAGGTGCCCAAAGATCTTATTTTTTAAAAGGGTTAAGCGGGGGTGGGGGAGGTGTGTGAAAATCTAATGAGAGGCATATCCCATTAAGACCTACTTCTGGTATAACTAGGATGCTAACTTATGCTACCTAGAACAAGTCACTTAGTTTCTCTTGATCTCACATTCCTTTCCTGTAACACAAAGGGGCTGAGCCAGACAATTCCCAAGGTTACTTCCAGCTTAAATATTCAGACTTCAAAACAACCTGCCAGGGTTGAAAATGCCAAGGAATAAATAAAGTATGACAGTTAATGCATAATGTATTATGAATAGCGTAAGTGTCCTTAATGGGAAATAAACACACTTTTATGTATCCATTCTCCTAAAGGAAAGTATGTATGTTTAACAGACTCATAATTTACTGCCTCTTTAGTGACGCAAGTTTATACAGGAAATGAGGCATGTCCAGTAACTGAAAGGAATTAAGTACAAGGTGAGAAGAGTACATGAAGATCTTTATTATACTGTGTGAAAATATGAAGCTTTCTACAGCTTCTGCTGTGGATATTCAGTTTTTGCTGATGGACAGAAATATCAGCATACAATTTAGCAATAGGACTTCCACTTGAACACAGAAAAAATACCTCTCGAGGTAAATACTTTTTCTAGCCAGACAGACCATTTGGCTATTTAATAGGGATCACTTGCTTTCCACAGAGAATGAATTCTCCCAGAAAACATACGGACCCTTCAACTCCTGTGGAAGCAGATTCACACTGGGTACACCTATCCCTAAAGGCATATGACAGTATGTCACAAGGTACACACAGGCTTGGATACTCTTATTTAAGGGAATCAATTTCATACATTTCTTTCTCTAAAAGTAATTTGCCCAAGAACCACATGTGCCAATCTTCCTTTCCCAACCCTCCTTCCCTCGGAGCCTTCGTCCTCTTTACAAAGTCAAGGCACACCTCTTGCTCATCTGGAATCTTTTCTACAAGAAGCACACTGCCCTACACAATGTAAGATTCTCAAAGGCACCAAACATATGGACATTTCACAAATATATCCTTCCTGAGGACGAGCCACAGGAAAAGTGTTAAGTCTGGTTTGTTCAAGGCCCAGCTTTTGCCAATTAGGTTAGATGGTGACATTATTCATAAACTCAATGAGCCATCTCCAAAGCTCCAAGGTTTTGATGAAAATATGTTTAAAGCACATATCTAACATAAATGCCCCAGAAATGACTCCACTATGTCCACTTAATTTTAACGGGAAAAATGTAGACGTCAACTTAAAAATGCGTGAACACTAAGTTTCTCCAAATTATTTTAGGAGATAAGTGAACCAAAAAAAAAAAGGTTTGAAGGTCAATGTTCTAGAGCAACTTTACCCAAGGTATGTTACGTCAAACAAACTTTGTGAGCTTATAAAAGCGTCCTGTGGCCAAATATGTTTGAGAAACGATGCACATTCTACATACGTGAGCACATTACAGACCCTGAGAAGTCGTTTGGCAAGGACTCTTGGTTTTCTTTAACTTGGTGTTTTTCACACCTTCAGCCACAGGGCCCTTTCGCACACACCATCTATTAACATCCCTCTGAACTGTGGTCTGTGGAGCACATTTTGTGAAATGCTCTCTGGGGATGGCCCCGAAAAATATCGTACCGTAGGTCTCTTCGCAGTCATATTCATGTCAACCTCGGCCTCACCACTGCTACAGCCTCCCCTCCCGACCTGTAACTGCCCCACCTTCGCAAATGATAATCTAGCACAAGATAGATTTGATGGCTACACTCAATGAGAGGAGGCAAACCACCGTGCGAGCAACTCCCTTCCTTCCAATTCTTCTGTCTTCAGGGTAACATGATAAAAGAATTATCAGAGCCCAGAGAACAGCTTGTATTTATGTTTTGATACACGTGTGCTACACATGGAAGACACTAATAACATACACATCTCTGCTGGTCTTGGATTTCTGACTCTGGTCTACAGACACGACATTAATTTCTCCTTAAACATTCACAGTAACATGAATCCATCATGGGCTTTCCTCATCACTTGTGATACAACAGGCATCTTCCCATTGATTTTACAGCCCCAGAGATTAAGGTCAAAGAACTATTGGAAAATACAATGTGCTAATGACTCACTTCACCACTGTCTTTCCTGAAGAAAAGTGAATAAAATAAACAGACATTTCCTTTTTGAATCCTATCCCAGTGTCATAAGCACAGTAAGAAGATACACTAGAAAAAGACTCTCAAATGGATCGGAGTGGGTCCCAAATTGATTTTTAAATGCTGAACTATGATGCTCAGGTCCAGACCAAAAGCTGTTTAAGTTCTTACCGAAAATGTTGTGCCTATTTAAACTAGAAACTGCAGCAGGAGCTCCAGGAAAATGCCTAGGACAGTAAAACCACCTCTTCAAATCAGTAACACATCAATTCCCTCTTAGTCACTGACTTTTGTAAAACCTTTTGATTCAGAATCACATTAAGTACCACAGCACTGGGATTAAATCACTAAATATAGCAGAGCACTGTGATGAATTTCTGGTAGGCTAAATAAAAAGAATTTTAAACATTTTTAAGTGTTTTGAAGAACTGACTTATCAAGTCTGGTGGACTCCAGTCTTAACTTCCACCCACTGATTTTCTACTGTAACTTCCCAAATATATACCAAGAACAACGGATTCTAACTTTCATATTTATACCCCCATTGCTGTCATATGCACATTCCCTATTTCTTCCTAGAAAGAAATAAACCATTACAATAATCAATGCCCTTTCAATAGTGGAACTGAAAGCAACTTTAGAGACAATGTTACTGTAGAGAATCCTGCATAGACAGAGAAGTCAGAGAAGAACAGGTTGAAGGAAGGGAAAAAAGTACTGAAAAAGATTTTAAATGAAAACATCAATGGATATTATCACTTCACTGGCCAGAATTGTGAATATTATTAGGCAATGGTACTGGCCACATGCTGCTGCATGAAAGGAGTAGACCCAAAAGAACACGGACTGGATAAATTGGAAGTTCATAAAAAGACCCAAACTGATCTATTCTTATAAGAGTCAGGCTAGTGAGGGGCACGTGAGTGGCTCAGTTGGTTAAGCAGCTGCCTTTGGCTCAGGTCATGATCCCAGAGTTCTGGATCAAGCCCCTCGTTGGGCTCCCTGCTCATCGGGGAGCCTGCTTCTCCCTCTCCCTCTGCCTGCCTCTCTGCCTACTTGTGCTCTCTATCTCTCTGTCAAATAAATAAAAAATATCTTTAAAAAAAAAAAAAGAGTCAGGCTAGTGATTACTTCTGGAAAAGAGAGTGCACTGTTCTACCCACAGGTTACACACAGATACAAAGTTTATTTAAAAATATAACGAACTACACAGTTTCTATTATAAACACCAGAATAGTGTTTTTTTTTCACCAATACTTTGTTGATATGGCTCCATACATAGATGTAAAGTGATCTCACATCAATATAAGTAATATCTTCATCTCCTTTTTTCCCCAGGCAAAGGCACTTATACTTGCTGAATCAGGATAAACCATCAGAGTGTTACAGACTGATTTTCAAAATGACCCCAATTCTCCACCCCTTCACCTCTCCATGCCTTTTGCTATGTGACTTCAAAGCTCCTCCCATGAAGAGGTGGAGTCCAATTCCCCTCCCCCTGAATGTGGGCTGGTTTTGTGACTTCTGACTTTCAGCCACTAGAATACAGTTGAAGAGACAGTATGTCAATTCCAAGCCTAGGCCTGAAAAGCTTTGTGTGCTTTTATTCTCTCTTGGAACCCTGCCACCACCATGAAAACAGCCCATGTTAGCTGCCCAGAAGATGAGAGATTGTGGAAGACGATGGAGTCATCCCAGCCAAGACCATCCTAAACCATCCAGCCCTAGGCACCCAGCGGCAGATGACAGATGCATGACTGAGCCTGGCTGAGCTCATCCACACCTGGTGTGGGTCAGCAAAACCACCCGGCTGCAAGGGGCGCCTGGGTGGCTCAGTCGTTAAGCGTCTGCCTTCGGCTCAGGTCATGATCCCAGGGTCCTGGGATCGAGCCCCGCATCGGGCTCCCTGCTCCGCGGGAAGTCTGCTTCTCCCTCTCCCACTCCCCCTGCTTGTGTTCCCTCTCTCACTGTGTCTCTCTCTGTCAAATAAATAAATAAAAAATCTTTAAAAAACAAAAACAAAAACAAAAAACCACCCAGCTGCACCTACAAGTGTGAGGAAATACATGACTGCTTTATTAAATTGTTCACTGATAGGAGAAGGGAGAAGAGAGGATACCAGAAAAGGTGTGCCTCAGAATCCAAAGGAACTGTAGCTTAAACAAAAGCAAAGAAGCATAAATACAAAACAAAAGCATACAAATAAACACAAAAGCATTTAGAAGCATAAATATTCTGCTTATTAAACACTTCTGGATAAAACTGAGGCGGTATAATGACTTACTAATATTATGATAAAAAATTTTAACTACACAGCAGACACATTTACAAGACAACTTGCTATAAAAATAAATGATGAAGTTTGGAGAACTTCAGGATTTCTAAACCAAGCCAGTAAAGGAGCCTAAGAGCTAAACACAGACTGTGAAAGTATTGGTGAGCATCTAATATCACTCTCAGCGCTGCCATTCACTGTGCAAGGCTTCACGTCACGGTTTCCCCACCTGTAACAAGTAGGTGTGGTCACTGTCACAAATTAAGGAGATGAGAAAATGTGTTAAAGTACTTCCCGTGGGGGGTGCCTGGGTGGCTCAGTTGGTTAAGCGTCTGCCTTTGGCTCAGGTCATGATCCCAGGGTCCTGGGATTGAGCCCCACATCAGGCTCCTTGCTCAGCAGGGAGCCTGCTCCTCTCTCTCTCTGTTCTCTGCCTACTTGTGATTGCGCTCTATCAAATAAATAAATAAAATCTTTAAAAAAAAAAAAGTACTTTTGGTGAGCCTGGGTGGCTCAGTCAGTTGAGCGAGCATCTGACTCTTGATCTCGGCTCAGGTCACCATCTCAGGGTTGTGAGATCAAGCCCCGAGTCAGGCTTGCTGCTGGGCATGGAGCCTGCTTGGGATTCTCTCTTTTTCCCCATCTCAGCCCCTCCCCTCCACCGTGCTTGCGTGCTCTCTCTAAAATAAATAAATAGGGCGCCTGGGTGGCTCAGTAGGTTAAGCGACTGCCTTCGGCTCAGGTCATGATCCTGGAGTCCCGGGATCGAGTCCCACATCGGGCTCCCTGCTCGGCGGGGAGTCTGCTTCTCCCTCTGACCCTCCTCCCTCTCATGCTGTCTGTCTCTCATTCTCTCTCTCGCAAATAAATAAAATCTTTAAAAAATAAATAAATAAAATAAATATTTTTTTAAAAAGTACTTTCATAATCTATAAACTGCTATATAAGTGCTAGCAGCCAAGGGAGGGGAGCCCAGGCTGCAGAGGTAAATTCTACCACTCTCCAGCTATGTGACCTTCCATCACTTAATTTCTTTGAGCCTCAAGACTCAGTTTCATTATCAGTTTAAAGAAAAGAAAACACTACTTATCTCCCAGGGTTGTTTGATTATGACATCCCTGAAGAATCCAACACAATGGCTCCACTAAATAGACTCTCAATAAATGTTAGTAAAATATACAAATGGGCAGATAAAAATATGTAAGCGATAATGACCAGAAAGGAAATGTATTGTATTAGAAAAAAGAAAACTACCAAGCTATTCTTATGCATAGCATTTTCTCCTAATACCATAAGGAGAAAAGCCTCACATCGATAAAATCAACAGTAATTAGAAATGGAGCAACAGGGGCACCTGGGTGGCTCAGCCAGTTAAGCATCCGACTTGATTCTGGCTCAGGTCATGATCTCATAGGTGGTGAGATCTAGCCCTGCCATGACGGCTCCCTGCTGAGCTGGGAACCTGCCTGAAGATTCTCTCCCCCTGCCCCTCCCCCGCAAAAAAATAAATAACTAAATTTTTTAAAAGAAATACCTAGGGAGAGCCTAAACAGAAATGTACAGGGCCTATGTGAAGAAAAAGATACTATTTTACTGCCCTTTGTGTGCTTTCCAAATTGCAAAGAAAGGAAGTAGAAGAGCAGAGGAGGGACACAGTGAATGAACTCTCTATTGCTACTGAGAAGGGAAATGGACATCCTCTCTGAGAGGTAATGTGCACAGGATGAATCAAAGCTTAGAACCAGTAATTTCACTTGTAAATATAACCACGGATTCATCGAAGCTTTGTGTTCAAGTATGCCGGTGACAGTATATATATTAAGAAAAAATAGAAACTTATCTGAAAATAGCACTTTAGGGGGATGGTTAAATGAATTATCCTATATCCATTAAATATAGGTCAGCATTAAAATAATTTTTATAAGATTTAATAAAATCAGAATGTATTATCTATTAAGTAAAAAAACAGTTTCACTTCACACTTATCCATGAATTATAATCTCAAAAAATATATATATACATATGATTGGCAGGAACTACAGCAAAATGCATCAGTTTTTGAGGGAGGTTAAGGTAATTTATATTTTTATACATTTCTTTAGTTTCTAAATTTTAAACAATAGGTATGATTTATTTTACAAATAGCAAAGACAATGTGCTTGTTTTAAAGAATAGGTTTTTAAATTGGAACCTTCTCTCTTCTGAAATTGCAGGGTCTGGTTCATTTCTTAAGCATGTACTATATGCTGCTTGATGTTTTAATTATACATGAGAATAGTGATCTTCATAAGGGCAGGAGTTGAGTCTTATTATATTCTAATTATTGCTCAGAGCACCCCCACTTATATCATCATTAAATATCTGTAAAATGAATGAGTTAATGAATGGCAGATGGTTAATATATTGATTAATTCACCAATATATTAATATTGGTTATTAATATACCAATATATTAACCAATATATTGATTGTGGGCTGCTTAATTACAACAGGAAAAAAGACAATCTTTGAATAACATTTAATTTATATAATTTATATAATTTGAAGTTTTCTCAGTGTTAACATCCTCAAAGAAAATTTATAATAGATACATACATATTAAAAACCACATTCCAATATTGGTATCTTGAATTTTAAAAAGCTCACTCCTGATACAGATAAATGTTAAAGAAATGTAACATAGAAACTTCATGCTTTGGCATTCTCTCCTGTTCCAAATAACTAGCAATTGCAGACAATTATAAAAGAAGATTAAAAAAAAAGAAAGAAAAACCAAGACAAACATCCCAGTAAACTTGATATGTCATAGAAATACATGGCAGTGGATGGAGCCACTGAATTTCTGGGGCTACTGTCTAGGAAGAAATACGGGCAGCCAAGAATTTAGCAACTGAAGGTAAGAATCTGAAAGTACCTGTGCAGAAATGTTCTTCCTCAGCAACTGAAATCTTGCTAAACTTTTCAACATGCTTAAAAAGTTAAATGAATGAACACTTTTTAAAAGAAAAGAAACAAGAACAGGTAGCTATGAAAAATTATTCGAAACCTCAGAAGTGGAAAACAGACTTAAAATTAAAAGTATAACAGATGGGATAGAGTCCAGACGGACAGAATAAAGCAAGAATTAGAAAACTGTAAGATGGAACTGAGGTGTTCATTCAAAATGCAACAACAACAACAACAAAAAGACAAAAGGATACAAGCACAAAAGACTTATTCAGAGGCATGAAAATTATAGAGGTTCCCCAAACTAGTCAGTAGGACTTTCAGCTGAGAAGCATGTTGGAAAAACAATATCTGAAGAGATAATAGCTGGTCATTTTTCAAATTTGAGGAGAGACACGACTGTTTGGATGGACAATACACTCTGTCTACTGAGCAAAATCAAAATAAATGCAGATACTGACATAGTGTGATAAGATGACAGAAAATAAAGGATTCAAAGAAGATCTCAAAAGAGAGAAAGAGAGATTATCTACAGGGGAGGAAAAGTATCAAAAAGAAGTCGGAAGACATCAGGATAAGATGGTCAAATGTATTGCTGGAAAACCACCTAGAGCTGTACCCCTGACCAGTCTCCTTATAGAAGGAGCTCAAAAGAAAAATATTTTCAGACATCTAAAGTATATACTTCTCAGCACCCTCATTTAAAGAACAGTGAAAGAACATCATCTTAAAATACAGATTGGCAATAAAAATACAGGATACACAAATTTGAATTTCAGATAAACAAGCACTTTTCAGTATATATGTCCCAACCAAATTATTTGCTATTTATCTGAGATTCAAATTTAACTGGGTGTCCTGTACTTTATCTGGCAAACCTACCTTAAAAGAAAAAAAAAAAAAAAAGAATCCAGAAAGTAAGCAAAGGATACAAGAAATGATGCTGAATGCAAAACTTGATAAACTAGGTTAAATTCATTTAACTATTAACTGTATGGGGGGAAAAAACCTTCTCAATTTCCATTAACTATACCTTTGAAAATAACTGTAAAGTGAGGACTCTAATTCTAAATGAACCCAGCACATTCTTTTCTCCAGCCAAGTAGGTTTTCTTAAAACCTGTATTTTCCAGTTTTCTCAAAGCACCCAAAGACCAGTCTTCTGCTATATGCTTACCATACTGCAGTCACAATTTTTTGTAATGATTAAGAGAAGCTGAAATAGAAGCTATAGTCCAGCCAAGCTCTTCATAACCCAAAAATCCCATGTATGGCTTACTGGTATGGAGTGAGTTGTGAGTTTCATTTAGTAACAGAGACATGCTCCTGAAAAAAAAATGTCCATTATCCTTTCTGTGTTCCAAACAAAATTTGGTTTCAAATACAATTTGGGGCACCATCTTAAAGGAGCTCCACAGTGAAAGTTTTGTACTGGGTATGATGATGCCCTAATGTATCTATTTTGTAAATTTATTTTATTAAAGCAGAAAAACCGGTGTAATAAAATGACGCCAAGAGTAAGTTATGTGGACAGCTCTTTCATATTTGCTTTAACGGGCTCATCTGGAGTCAGCTAAAATTTAGCTAGTTGGGAAAGTGAACAAAGCAAATTGTATCCTGCTGATTCCAACTGATTTAATTACACTAAGTCCAAGGTCAGGAAGGATGTCTTATTCATCACTTATCCTCAGTCTGTAGCTCAGGAGAGCCCTGCTAATTAATGTGTGTGGATCACTGAATATTTTTTAATATTTTCAAGATTATCTATGAAAAAGGAATATGCATACACTGGATTATGAAAGTGTAGACGTCTCTCACTTACATATTTTGGCATTGCCCACAGCACCTCAGCACATGCTAAAAAATGTACAAAATAATACTAGGTTGATTTTATCCCTATAGCTCATGAACTGGGTGATTTCAACATATCAAAAGAGGCATTTGCTTTTAATAAAAGACTTCCCTAAATAGATTGGTCCCCAAGTAATTTCAGAACCAAATGTATTTTTAAAACTTGGATTTATGCCTGATTTTTAAGAGCTCATTTATCTCATGACAAAGTAATGGGCAAGTGAGAGTATTCAAAATGCAGGGAAGAACGGAGCTCTAGAGTCCAGGAGTATGAAAGCAGGCATTCCTATTATCATATTCATGAGGTATCAATCCATTTAATTCTAGCGCTACATCAAACTTTTGCACAATAATCAAACGGCAAATGCTGCTCTAGATCCACTAGGAAATATGCTTGTATTGTTTGTTATGATAAATGAAGCAAAGTATAACAATTCCATAATGTTAAGGGTAGTGAGGGCAGGTTTTAGAGTTCCATGTGTGTATATGTAATAAATCATTCCTTTGAAAAGATAATTGCAGCACCACCAGAGAGGAGAAAAGACCCAACTTCGAGGGCAATTATTTCAAAGCTCCTCAAATTAACTTGTGCACAGTTGGTTCTTTGTTACTGAGCCCACATTACCAAACGTTGTTTCAGGACATTAGTTCGCTTAGGTGAAGGAAATAATGTAATTCTAGTTATTAATCACTTTAATTTTAAATCTGCTTTGTAAACTGAGAAGACATTAAACTCTAAGAACAATGTGGAATGCACAAGTAATTAGTGGTTAATGGGCTCCTTTTGAAAAACTCTAGGATAACAAAATCAAAAGCTTCAACACTCTAGGAAAAAGGAGTGTACATATGTAATGTGAGAAAGTTCTATTTAATTTTGCTGACCGTTAGTGTCACAAAGGGAGTGAAATTAAGCCCTTCTCTCAAAAGTAATTTTAATAGATTATGATGAATGAAATCATATTATTTTATGAGTCAGTCTCCTCTGTAGTGTAATTTAGCGGTGCCTTTTGGAGGCACCATGAAATAGAATTTTCAATGACACTTCACTCCAGAATCCATGCCAAAAAGTATAACGCTCTTTTGCAAATATCCTCCTGAGACAAACGTAAGCCAGGATTTGGTGTTACTGACCATCAGTGCAAAGAACAAGATGGAACCATTAAGATATGCTCAATATGAACAAAACTTGCAAAAGGTCACTCCATACCAGCCATACCAGAGGAGGAAAATACAAAACAAACAACAACAATAATCAAGCAATTACTTAAAGGATTCTTCATTCTATTTTGCTAAATGAGAGAGCAAGTGCAATAGTTGCAAATTTTTACTTCCACTTCTACCATGGTATTTTTAAATACTGGTAGAACCTTGAAGCAGCTAGAAGGAGGAATATATTGGATAACCATCCTTTCTTATTACACAAAACCAAATTACTATTAATTGCTTTGACTTCTATTACTCCTCACAACAGATGGTGTGTCTTCTGTTCTAATGAGCTAGTAGCTACATTAGTCATACTTCCCAGATACATACAAAATCCATAAAGGAGACCATGTGGCACATGGAAACAGAGGTGTTTTGGGAGTTCAAGCCTGGCCGGGCCTCTTATTATCTGTGTGATCTGGGTAAAGTTACTTACTCTCTCTGTGTCTCGGTTTTAATTGGGATGAATAATGTCCATATCCCACCCCACCCCACCCCATCCCATCCCAACCAGAAAAACAATGTACATTCTTCATCATTTGCAGTTAGGAAAAGATGACATTCTGGAGAATGGTTAACATTTAGGCACACAGGTTTACAATGGGGAAGGATAACTAGGGATCCTCCTCTGTCTGTAGTCTAAGGAGCAGGCAGTTACACCTCATCACAGGGCACATTTCAGGAAACTTCCTATCTAGGGGTTAAAATCGTGGAACAGACCAAGATGTCATTTCTTTCTTCTCATGCACAGCCTCTATCCCGGCAACAGAGTAACAATAGCATCAGACAACTGGAATGTACCTACAAAGTCACCCAACCTCATGTACTGCACAGGACAGAAATTCCCCGTAACACCCCTGACTAGCTGTTATTAAGAATCTACTGGATCACTTCCGTGTGCAGGAAGCTCAGTACTTCCAAAGGCATTTCAGTACAGTGTTGGGGAATGCTATTCCACACAAAAAGTTTGCTTGTAATTGTAAATATGCTTCCTTTTAACTCCATCCTATGGACTGGTTTTTGAAGCAACTCATAAAAGACTTGTTTTGTAGGACAGTTAATCAAACACTTATAGGCATGTTTGCATGGCAGCCATTACATCTCTCTTTATTCTGCACTTCTCCAGGGCTAAACACCCTCAGGTTTCCAGGCCCTTTGCAAGCTTTGTTGACCTTATCAGCCAAGAGACAATGAACACCAAACACCCAAACCTCAAATTCAGTCTGACTGGCAGAGGACAAGATTGTTACTTCCAACGGCCTGCTCATTCTGCTTCTACTAACACATTCTAAAAATGGGCCAGGGCTTGTCATATAGATTTTTATCCAAATCCATGAAGCAGTCACTTCATTTACACTGCAGAATGTACATTCATTCATTTGACATATTCCTTCTTCCATCCATTTAATTCAATCTTCCCTCCATTTAATAGACTCTTTTAAGGATGTCTTAAATTCTAGCGGTTCCTAGATAATAATGATTAACCCATTATTCCCATGTTACTAAGGTTTACAGAGGTTTCTCAAAAAGTGTCTTGGGTGCCCTCTCCTTGAACAGTTAAATCTAACCTTCCCAATACTCTTTTACAAGAGGGCTTATCATATTTTAAGGCAAAACTTTTTCAAACACGTGGTATACCTATGTGCATTTCAGAAGAAAATTCTTTGTTTGCTAAAGCTCTACGAATCATAAAAGTTAGATGCAATATGGAACAACTTGAGAAAATTCTCAGATTATTAAGATAGTCCATTGAAATGAGCCCTTTTAATAGGAATTAATCTATATTTTCCAACATTACCTTAATCTACTCTGTCCTATAAACACATACTGGTCAAGGATACAGAGCCCCAGACAACAAGTCAGAAAACATGTGCTGTGTTCTTGACATGGATTTTGGTTCACTAAGATTCTTGAAGCCTCTTTATTTCAGTGTAGACATATTTCCAAGTTACTAATAATACCTTTATCCCAGACATGTCAGGGGAAATTAGGAGCATTAATTGGACATTCCACAAAGTAAGTGACACAAAATTTGCTCTCATGTATGGGTACTAAACCAGGCATTAGTAAACCTGAGTTCTAACCTTTGCTCTAGCCTCAGGGAAGTCACTTAGCAAGTCTGGGCTTGAACATCCCCATCTATAAGGTACAGACCCTGGGCTAAATGATCTCTGAGGATCCCCCTGCTTGCTCAACTCTGCTACATGGTTCAAAATAAACTGAGCAAAAGTGCGTAGGACATTCCACATTTAGCTACATAGCCTTAACTGTTGCCTAGGAAATGTGTATTCACCCTGATATTTAAGACCCCATACTTCGAGGTGGCTAGCAATATTCTGATGAGAGGGGGAAAAATAAGGAACTCTCCTACCCAATCCTGTGTCAACAAGGAAGTAGTACTGCTAGGTATAGGTGTGAACTCATCTGTACCCACACATCCGCTCACGTATGGACAGGCAGTGACTAGCGTGGAGACCATAGAGGGCTCTGCTATGTAATCTAATCTCCTGTGGATTTCAGGAAAAATTTCGGGGAAAAAAAGTTCCATGAAATTTTAAATGTTACTAATTCTAGTAACCCTACACTAGAACTCTTTATTTCCTTACAGCTAAATTGAGTGAGCAGGAGGTAGTCACTGTTATGACCTTCACACACTGGGCTAATGAGCAAAACATGATCAAACAACTCAAATTCCTAAAAAGCCAAAACAATGAGGTCCACACCAATGAATTCAGTTAACCTTACCTTGACAAAAGGTGTTGTTAACCCGCTTATAACCTTGTAGACATTCCATCATTTGGTTATATCCATGATAAGCTGTAAGGAGAAATAATTCTTTGTTACATGCTTAAATTCTTACAGTCCTAAACTACCAACGTGATAACCTAAGCCACCAAAGTCATGAGTGGTCTGTCTTATTCATTTCTAAGATACCCAACTCAACATATAGCAGTTTCTTTCACTTATCCCTGTTTTTCAGTATACTTCCTATTCTGCAATAGATAGAGTCCCAAGTAGTTGTCAGCAAATCTTGATTATGTTAATCCAAAGAATCATAAGACTATTTTATATTTTCTTCCAATTAGTGATTATTTATATTACAGAGGATCTATTCCTCCCCAAATGATTGGCTACAGGCATTTGAATTTTCTTATAAGTTGGAGTGAACATACATCCTGGCCTGCCTGGGACAGCCCTGGGTTGAGCACTCTATTATACTCTCACAAGTGGCCCAGTTCCAAAAATAAACTATATGCTCACCTAAATATTGGCTCACATATGCTGGTAATGAGGGATTATTACTACTATGAACCCGAGAAGAATAGAAGATGAAAAGAGGAAGCCAGGCAAGGAGAAGGGCTGCTGTGATCATCGGTATGGTTCATCACCCTTAATCTACTCTTTTCACCAATACAATGGAATTGTATTTGGTATTAATTAATTTGGAATTGTATTTGGTATTAATTAATTTGGAATTGTATTTGGTAACAGCAGCATTGTATTTTCACCAATACAATGCTGCTGTTACCAAATAACCAACAAAACCCCATTCACGGATTCTGGCACTCTTAACTGAGATCCAAGAGACTTCTTGGCATAATGGATACAGCATAAGTTCAGGGACCAAGCAGTTCAAATCCTGGCTCTGCCTATCAATAGCTCTGCGACCCTGGGAGACAAGCTTTCCAGCTTTCAAATGGCAATTCTATACAATGGGAGTATTCACAACTACTGAGCAGGTCAGGGCTAGTGTGGATTTTAGATATAATTTATGCAAAATGCCTACCACCATGCCTGACAAAACCACTCACGAGATGACAGATGTCTTTATTTCCTCCCATACGGTATTCTTTCATTAAGATCATGAGCAACAGAAAATGGCCAATAATCAAAACAGGATGGATGGTGAGACCACTAAAAAGACCTGAACAAAGAGTAAAGAGGAAAAATTCAAAATGAAAAGGAAATTTTCTCTCAGAAAACAAAATTGTTTTGCCCCAACACATGCTCTTTACTCTCACCACTAATGGAATGTTCCCTTCTCCTTCTTCACTTCCTTTCTTTGCTATATGTCCCATCTCTTCAGATCCTTCTGAATTCTAAGAAAAGGTTATAGTGAGGAGTCTTGGAATGGTGAGTTATAAGGAGGGAGAAATTGACATGTGGGGAGTCACCCCATTCAAGCTCCTTGGCCACATAACTAGTCTTCCATAGAATGGAGACTCTCTGGAGCAGGATGCCTACAGAGATCTTGGGATCTCTGTGAACTCTTCAAATGAAAAAGAGAGGATAACTTGTTTAAAAAGTTTCAACAGTCATCTACCTCGAGGCAGAGAGTCAGACCAGATGATCTCTTCAGGTCCTCGTCAGCTTAGGATTCTATGTTAATTTTCTTCTAAAAACTTTTAAAGGACCAGTGACTTGTTCATGCAAAGTACATTTTTAAAAGATTACAGAGTATTTAATGAAATCATTTGCAGATTTAAAATTAAGTTTTCACAGTAAAAACTGATCAACAGTGAAAGGTCTTTCTGTATGTGGCTAAACAAAAACTTCAAACATTAAATAAAAGCCATTTGAAAACTGAAGTTTGAACTACTTCAAGTGAAAATTAAAAAAAAAAAAAAAAAAAAGCATGGAACACAAAACCATAGCATATAAAGCCAAGGAAAGTCTGCTCTCTTCCAAAAAGAATATGATTTAGAGAGTAGTACCAACCAAGGAAAGGAAAGTTTCTAAATGACACAGGAAGAATGTGACCCTGAGTGTGTTTCTTGGGAGTGAGTCACTTAGGACAGCACAAAGTAAATGTCAAGATGTTAATAGTTTACTTCAGTCATAATCCACATTGCCCTTCCTGAAATGAAATCAATCGCTTGAATTTTATACATTACATGAGCCAACATGAATTTTTTTTTTAAGATTTTATTTATTTATTTGACAGAGAGATAGAGAGAGAGCACAAGTAGGCAGAGAGGCAGGCAGAGGGAAAGGGAGAAGCAGACTCACCACAGGGAGCCCAATGTGGGGCTTGATCCCAGGACCCTGGGATCATGACCTGAGCTGAAGGCAGCCGCTTAACCGACTGAGCCACCCAGGCGCCCCCAACATGAATTTATTTTTGTCAGCATTTAGTCAAAAGTGATAGCAACTTTGTGCTTTCACATTCTCCTTAATTACTAGCACTAAAACATAGAATTAACAAAACCATTTAAAGCAGTGAATTTATGCTCAGAAAACACAATTCTAAATAAAAACAACAGAAGGTCAGGAGTAGAGGTTAGGGATTAAAAAACAACAACAAGAATCTAGGATCCTCTTTACCCCTAACTTCTGTCCCTCTCTTTCAACTTTGGGATTGAGAAAATGGAGGAAAGGGAAGCAGTTAAGCAAAAACCACAGAAAGAAGGAGGGATAAGAAAAAGACATAAGATAAGAGAAAAGATGGAACAAGTATTTAGAGAACATGAACTTGGCCCCAGAATAAAGTTGGAAGAACTGGACTTCTCCTTCTGCAGTCCTGAGACTTAGAGGTGGGAAACATACCGTCCTCTCCACAATATTCCTACAGACAAGCTTACACAGTATATGAGGGATAGGCCATTAAAAGAAAAAAAAAAAAAAAGCTTTGCTTTTTCAACATTTTAGATATAGACTCTTGTTTCATGATACATATGACTCAACAGCAAATGACTAAGCTGGGAGTCAAACTCAGGTCTGTCTAGCTCCAAACTCCATGCTCTTTAAATCATATCAAATCTCTCCTGGATATCCCTTTAGTCAGGTTGCCAGAATAATTTTAGGCACATGGATCTTTCAGTGAGGAGGGACTATAGCACTCAACCCACTTACTGGAAATCCAAATTACCAGTCATTATTGAATCAGCATAAAAAGTCCACAGGAGACATTCTCAGTAATGAAGGTCTTCATTTATGTGATCTTTCCCTAAATGAAGAATTCACTAGTTGCAGGAAATTTTAGTGGGTGTTTTCACAAATTAGTCCTCTAAGAAAAATAGAAGAAGTATCAACAAAATGAAATTTTAGGCATTATGTGTTTTAATAAGCAGTTCTCAATTGCCTTCTTAGTAATTTTGGGGTTCCGTGTTAGAAAACACATAAGTTTGAGAGACAAGGAGGTCCAAATGAGAGGCAATGAGACAATTATTAATTTGCTTTACTATGATGGCAGAACACTAGTACGTAAAACAAAGCTTTGGAGCAGTGATTCCAAGATGGCAGATTCTAGATTGAACAGAGGTGTGAAAGGCAATTGAGAATATCAAATCAACAGGTGCTTAAGAAGAATGAATAAAAATTACCCAATTGAAGCAAATGAGAAATTCCTTGCAACACAAAGTGTAAAACACCTACTATAAAAATCTTCAGCTATATAAGGCAAAGGAAGATGACTAAGGAAAGTATCACTTGCTTTTTGGGAAAAATGTGATAAGTATTAAAAGAAAATCAAGTTACCTCTGTTTGTCTGAAAAATCTCTATTAGGAATCAGCCAGAGTTAATGCTACATTCAAAAACTAAAAATGTTAACTATAATTGGGGAAAAAGTATCAGAGACTCAATCAATTCCTAAAAACCAGAATTTATAGACTAACCAAAACATGTATCAGTATAGATTCAAGTCATTGAGAACTGTGATGGTATCAAAAATGTGGTGAGTGGGGCACCTGGGTGGCTCAGTCAGCTAAGAGTCCGAATCTTGGTTTCAGCACAGGTCATGATCTCAGGGTCCTGGGATCCAGCCCCATGCTCAGTGGGGAGTCTCTTCTCTCTCTCCCCCTCTCCCTCTGCTTGTGCCCCTCTCCCCACATGTGTGTGCGCAAGTGCATGCGCACGTTCTCTCTCTCTCCCTCAGATAAATAAATAAATCTCAAAAAAAAAAAAAATTAAAAGTGGTGACTGAAAAGGAGAAAGTACTGTATCCTAGTGACTGTAGACTTCTTTTTAGAGGTCAGCAACCAATCATTTCTCCATTTTAGCCTTTTTTTTTAGTGAAATCTGAAAACTTACACTATAACAAACTTCTATTGTGGCTATTAATAAAAATTTCATTTAAGGAATTTAACCTAAGAAATAACAGCTTTACTAACTTTTTATCAGTTTTTGAAACATTTACCATTTTTAAAGACATCTTATTTTCTCTTCACCTAAAGGAAAAAGAACCTCGTTTAGTGTACTGCCCTCTTAAAACACTTTTTAAAAATAACTGGAGAAGGCAACTGAGAACTGCTTATTAAAACACAGAATCAACAGGAAGTCTTTCTTAGACCTGAAGCAAGGTTTTTGGAAATGCCAATTATAGCGCTATGTTCTAGAATTCAGTAAGAGTTCTTTGAAAGTCTAATGCTAGCTCCACATTAAAACAGTGATCATAAGGCAACAGATATGCTACATTGACATTCAAAGGAATGATGAAACATCACTTACATGGCTTCTTAGGGCATTTCTGGCATTTGTTAAAGCCCCAGGAGGTACCCACAGTTCCACAGCAGTCCTCCTGCTTTGAAAGGCCAGGGAGCGCCTTGCCACACTGCAGTGATGAGATGTGAAATAGGAAGGTTAATTGAGTGCAAGATGCCCAGCCCTAGAGCACTGCTGGGCTTCCCGGTCACATTACAAAACAGTTCCCTTGTTATTGACACAATTAGAGAGGGATAAAAAACAAAAAAAAAACAAAAAACCCCTCAAACTTTGAAACAAAACACCAGAACCGAATCAATACGACATTAATGAACAAGCATATTTCTAAGAGCTTCTTGGCATGTTGAGAGTCTTAAGAAAATCTGTCACTGCTCAGAGCACTTCATAAAACATACGTTTCCAATGTCCCCCTTTTCTGTTTTTTTTTTCCCTTAAGAAGAATCTCAACTCGGGGTGCCTGCGTGGCTCAGTCGTTAAGCGTCTGCCTTCGGCTCAGGTCATGATCCCGGGGTCCTGGGATCGAGCCCCGCATCGGGCTCCCTGCTCCGTGGGAAGCCTGCTTCTCGCTCTCCCACTCCCCATGCTTGTGTTCCTGCTCTCACTATCTTTCTCTCTGTCAAATAAATAAATAAAATCTTTAAAAAAAAAAAAACTCAACTCAAAAGTTCAACATAAACTTTTAAAATTTAGTGTAACTGCTGGAAGCTCTGCTGTGGATCATCAGGGAACAGAGCTGTAAGGGTGTGGGGCAGGTGTGTCAACCTTGAGAAAGTGGCCCAGGTCCCATCTACAAGAGGCTTTTGGTCTTCTTATAACCACCAAGGCCTTGGCAGGAACAGGACAGGAGAGGGCGGGACAGGAAACGATCACTGGCTCCACCAGATCAGCTTTGGCAGAGATGAAAGCCCCACACAGCCACGTGGTCTGAGCCAGGGAGGTCAGCCAAGTTAGGAAGGGGCTGGCAGGGTTAAGCAAAGGCTGGCAGGGAGAAGAATGGGGCTTACAGTTGTCAAATATAAAGACCCATCTCCTCTCCTGGTAAATCACGGGAGGTCTGAAGAGGCTGAGAGGAAGGGGCCTGCAATCAGACTAACCCAATGAGGTCAGGAAGGGCCTAGGCCAACAGATCCTACTCTGTGTACCCACTCTGAGGCCATCTGTGCAAGAAAGGCCACGTGGCTCTCCATCGACACTTTTGTCGGCTAAGCCCAGAATCCACACCTGAAGGGTCATTCTGCCTTCCTCTGCCTCAACCTCTGAAAAGTCCTCCAAACAGTTTCCAGTGTCATCTTTCCAAAGACATATCTGATGACATCACTCAACTGATTAAAAACCTTCCGTGATTCCCATAGTCTGAAGGCCTCAGACGCCCTGGGATGATATACAGGGTTTTCCCTACCCTGCCTCAGAGAAGATGACTTTCCCTCTGCCCCCCTCCACCTCTCTACATCTAGCCTTCGGGCACACTAAACGACTGTTTATTTTCTGAACAAATGTCTTTCCAAGAGCTGTCTCCTTCCTCTGCTAAGCCCTATACCCCTCCTTTTCCCTTTGCCTGGAGAAACTTTACCCAGCGAACTCCAGCTCTGAAAGGCTGTCATGGCGAAGCCTCCTGTCTCCTCAGCTTCAGCGAGCTCCTCCTTTCTCTTCCCCCCACAGCACACTACACAGATCCACTGCCTCCGCTACGCTTTTTAATTAAATGCAGATGTATCTTACGTATCTTTATATCCCAATACACAGTGCCCATGCTCAATAAATTCTGAACGAAGGAAGGAGCAAACGATCCAAGGAATTAAGAAACAACCCAGCTGCGGTCCATCCAGACAAGCAGTGGCTCTGTGAAAACCAGGAAAAGGTAGCAAACACACCCAGGCTAGTGAGCGCAACACGGTGACAGAGAGTCTGGGCAGGTGGTGACCCTTAGAAGGGCAGGGGACGCCAGGCACCTGGCAGGCCTACGGGTCCAGGCAGACAGCATTCTGACGGAGGCTGTAAGTGACTGCAGGTCCGAAATCGTAAAACAAAGCCAGGGAAGGCCCAGCACAGTTAATGAAGGTTTAGTTCCATCCTAGTTCTGACGTCCTTAGGTTTTTGTGGTTTTTAATAAGATTTTGACAGGATGTTGTGTGCTCTCGAAGACAGTAAATGATGGGGGTTTGGGGGGTGGGGGAGAGAGGGCAGGGAGATGGGGAAGAACGTGAACACACCAACAAATAAGAACCTGACAGAAGAAAAGCATACAGTGGCTGGGTTCAGGTCGTTCCTGGACTCCTTCGGCTCAGTCACAGAAGGCTTATAAGAAAGAGGAAGCAGGAAGAAGGAAGAGAGAACTGTGCTATGGGTCTAAGACTGGAAACCAGCGATGATGTTGAGAACACAGAGGTCTGTCTCCACTGCTGCATTCTGCTGCCAGGGTGCCTCCTGTTCATTTCCAGTTTTATCAAGACACCAGTGTACCTCAGATGTAGATCATTCTTGTACTAGACTCTTCAGGTTCTTCTCTTCATCAAGTAAAACTTTCAACACTTGGGGATTTTATATGCTCAAAATTTTAGTAGCAGTTAAAATCCAATTTTCACCTCAGATTCCTAGAATGTTTTATTTGGTAGGGTAAAAATAAATCATCTCTCTCTACCAGGCCTCAGAAAAGGTACAAGATTTTCATTACAGGATTCGGGCTGCTTTATCCCATGGCTTTGTTTTTGCAGGTCCAAGGCCAAGAGCAGCACAAACCATCCAAATCGATTAAATAAATGACGGTGTAGGTGGTACCACGAAACTGTGTGTTCTTCTCAAAATTGGGCCTGCACAAGATAATAATAGGCTGCAAGGGATGAAGTCAGGCTTATAACAAGGCACAACTCACACATGCCCCTTGAGGTAGTTAATTATGAAGAGGCTTCCATGCGAGCCAGAAAAGGCCTGAGAGATCTTTGTGGCCACAGGCAGGCTCTCACACAAGAGATTACACCTACCACCATGAGGTCTGACTTGGATGTAGGAAGTAGCCAGAGGAAAAAGAAGGGGGAAGAGGATCTTTTCTCCTCCACACTAAAGGTCACTTTGGGGAGAATCACGAAGAACAGGAGGAGTTAGCATTCAGAATGCCCTTCTCTACAAGTAGTGGATTCTGCTTCTTCATGAGACACCATCCCAAGGACCCAAGACGGGCTCTGCCCAACTGCATTTTTATGCCCAGATTGAGGTGATTTTTGACAAGTTAAAAACACAAATGGAATTTCTCCTATGTGACTCATTCACCACATTTTCAGAGAAAGCCTATCTCTCATTTCAAGGCCTCTCTTATGTATAAGCCATCCAGAAGAAATGTACTAAAAAATTTACAACCAATATTTAGCTATCTCAAGCCAGAAAGAAAAATCTATCCTGTCAAATGAGCGTTGTGCTGGAGCTCCTCAAAAACCTCACCCACCCTCGGGCTGCACACCGGGGACACTATTACTCCACACGTCCGTGCTAGGTTCGGCAAAAGCACGACCCACCTAGAGCAGCAAGCAGAACAGTGCTGGTTCTGATAACCAGGTCCTGTGAGCGACAAGCGAAGAAAGGAGAGGCGAGACTCTCCTCATCATGGTATGACCATGATGGTGGAATTGAGATATGTTAAGCAAGCTTGTTGGCCGAAGCCAGGTGCGTGATAAAGGGATGAGCAGGACTAAAGGCCACAAATCAAAGGAAGAGAGGATTTATGTCATTCAGCAGGAAACCTTTTTGACAGTGAATGCTCCTCAGCAATGGAAGATGCTGACATCTTCACTGGGAGCAGAAGCTGGAGGACCACCAGGCAGGAATGTCCAGGATATGAAGTGGGTGACTTCTATGGTTTCTGCCAGGTCTGGGGTTCTGTGTTCAATACCTACTGATAGGTCACATTACTTGATTTAGAAAAGGCAAATTACGAGACACTGGAGCCAACCTGAAGAACTTTTGTTGCTCTCACATCTGTGTCCAGGACTGTGTTTGGGTAGATGCACTCCTAACCATCTTTTTAAATGTATTCCTTCCTTCCTCACATTAGTCTCTCCAGAGATGCTCACCCCAGGCTGAGCTTCCTCCTACAGGACTTATGTAAACTAGACAGAAAAGAGAAAAACATAGAGCTACCCCCAGCCCCAATTTACCAGTGCACTGGCCATGATTCTTAGAAGACTGAGTGCAAGAAAATAATTCAGGGACCTTTCCTCCCTCCCTGTATCAGCACTATGTCTCCAAAGGTAAAGCTATTCAAGAATTGTTACAATTGCTCCATGAATAGCCGTGTTTTACCTTTTATAACACAAAATTATCACACGCGATGGCACGAAAACCTTTAATTTTTAAAGTAATTGTTAAGAATAAACAGACTGTGGAATAATGTACTTTTCTAAATCTTGACCCGGCTGAGAAAACTTCAGACTTCAACCTCAGCTTTGAGGTACTACATTGGCACTTTCTTGATCCTCAAAGTTAAGCTGAGATTGCCCTTGTTTTTAGATCTCCCTATAAATACATGAGCAGGAATGATAGTTCAAAACTTACCATTTGGCAACCAAGGCCCGTCATTTTTGTCAATTAAAAACTCACCACTGGAGATGCTCCAGAGATGAATGGTAATTTGAGGAGGTTGTGATAAATATCGGAGCATGGCTTCATAAGATTTCATTTTCATGCCTTAAAATTACTAGTACCCACAGTATCCTCATTCTAAGAGTGTTTGCTGTGTTTTGCCGGGATCTGGGGAAGGAAGATCCAGTGGTGGGTAAAAGAAGAGGGTGCTGGATTATAATTAGCAAACCTGGATCCAAATCCCCACTCTCTCTCAGGAGCAGTGAGATGTTCACCAGACTGTCCAGCCTCTCTGGGCTAATAATGGGACAATGGGACAATAATCCCAACAGCAAAGGATTGTGGCGAGATTAAATGATGTCTGTCTGCCCTATCCCTTCAGCTCCTGTGCAGGGACTGGAAAAAAGTGACCCTTAAGATGTGTTGTGCATCAGGACATAGCATTCAGTAAACAGAGCGTGGGCTGAATCCTCGTCTGCCCTCTCAGCTGGTGTCCCGTGTTGAGTACAACCTAGAAAATGTTCAAGAGCTGGCTATCTGTTAGCTTCCTAGCATACATTTATTAAAACGGTTCAGATATTCCACTAGTAAAAGGGCCACTCGATGGAGATGGCCACCATGTCAAGGACCTACTATTTAGTTTTCCTATTTAAGACATTTTAAAATGACAATATCAAAATACTCTTGGGAATTATCATTTATCACACGTACAGAACTCGTTTTACTTTGTGATCAGGAACCATTCTACAATAAAGCATAAAATACTGAGTTTAAATAAAGAATGTTTTCCCAAAGAGAATAAGGCACTGGAGCCAAAAAAAAAATACAACTTAAAAATGTTGAAGTGATACAGATTTTTTAAATGCACTGAAGTAAAACATGAAAGAACAGAGAAGGCTGACTCACTGCAACTCTTGCAAGAGTATGCAGGACTGTGTTTAAGCAAGAGCTGAAACAAGACAGTGACTCAGCCGCTGGACTGGAGAGACAGATTCCAAAGAGATGGAGCAGCTCTAGCTAAGCCCAAGACTGACCACCAACTGGGAGAGGACCCAGGGGCAGGTGGGTGGGAGGGGAAGGGTGGAGGAAGGCAGGCCAAAGACAGAGGAACAGAGAGAGTGGGTGGGGAAAGTCAGAGAATGAGGCAGAGCTGAGCCATGGAGAATTTTCCAAATTTGGGATTCAGTTTGTGGTTAGGTACCAAATTGATCAGAAGATAGTTCCTTTTCCCAAAGCAAAAAGTTTTGGATTGCTTCCAGGGAAATATCTGGCATCTTTGAAGTAATGGCAAACACAGAAATATTGATAAAGAGGAGGAGAAAGAGAAGGAAAAAATTGTTTTTATATAAGTATAGTGTTCTACATCTGCAACTTCCCCTCAAGAGTAAAAAAGAATTATCAGCATAGAGTATATTGTTCATGGGGGAGTGGGGGGAGGAAGAAAATACATTTAAAGTCAACATGAAAGGTTATCAGAGGACCAAAAAAAACCAAAATTGGATAATTATTAAAGGACTAGTAGCAATACTTCTCCTCAAGGAAAGAGCACAAGGGAGGTTTTATTTTTTTTTAAGATTTTATTTATTTATGTGAGAGAGAGAGATCTCGTGTGCGTGCCCATGAGCGGGGTGAGGGGCAGAGGGAGAAGGAGACTCCCTGCTGAGCAAGGAGCCTAATGCAGGGCTCCATCCAGGGACTCCAGGATCATGACTTGAGCCAAAGGCAGACACTTAACCAACTGAGCCACCCAGGTGCCCCACAAGGGAGTTTTTAAGTTCAGCACAAAAAGAGCTCTTTCCCCAACAAATGCTATCCCCCACAAAGCACACACCCAGTCATCTCTGTGTCCATTAGAATTGGTGCTCTCTGAAGGTGAAATTGACCTTTCCACACAATCACAGTCCCTGTGGACCAAGTGAGTAGTGTAAAGATGATCCATAACAGAGTAAATGGTAAGAGCACACACAGCTTTTGAGGTTGGACCAACACGGGTTGACGTTGGCTGACTTGACCAGTTACCACATATATTATTACCATGGCAAAACTCTCAACCTCTCATTGCCTATATTCTCCTCTATAAAACATAACTAAAAATGCCCATTTTCACAGAGCTCTCAAGAGGACTGAGACAATACATATGAGACAGTTAGATGGCCAGCATGCACTAGGCTCACAATGTTAGATCCCTTTCTCCAGGACACTCACCTAGAAACCCGGGTTGATTTAACAAAGGACTAAGTAACCTAACAATTATTCAGTATACAATGTCCCAGATTCAATTTATCAAGAAAAGAGATATAAAAATAATTTAGATACAGAAATGTGAAAAGAAGGGGCGCCTGGGTGGCTCAGTCATTAAGCGTCTGCCTTCAGCTCAGGTCAAGATCCCAGGGTCCTGGGATCGAGCCCCGCGTCAGGCTCCCTGCTCCGCGGGAGGCCTGCTTCTCCCTCTCCCACTCCCCCTGCTTGTGTTCCCTCTCTTTTCTGTCTCTCTCTCTCTGTCAAATAAATAAATAAAATCTTTAAAAAAAAAAAATGTGAAAAGAAAAAGAAGATATTACAATTTTGCTAAAAATGTTCAAGTTTTCACAAAAGTGCTCTGGCTAGTGAAAAAATAAATGCTCAAAGAATAAATGCTATGGAAGATTTCTAACTGTATGGATTTCATTTTAATTCTCAAGAAACACATGATGTCACTGAATTACATAATTCAACCAGTTAATATCAATGTTCAAGTAGCAAATTTCACTTTGGGGACATCCAGATCCTTTTGGTCACCCACCATGTCTTGGTGCCAAAAGATCAAGACCATGAAGCCAGAATAGCAGAGCCCACTCTGCACCTCTTGCCTACAAGCACCCAGGGCTTAGTCATAAAACACTGCAGAACATGGAACTCACTAAAACAGATCCCAGAAATATATCTGTCCTTCTAGGTTCAGCTGGTGTTATCCACTGAATATGTGCCTCATCCCCCAAATCCCTATGCTGAAGCCCTGAGCTCTAATGTGATGACATAGGGAGGTGGGGCCTTTGGGAAGTAATTAGGTTTATTTTTATTTTTTTCCATATTCATATAACTTTTATTACAGTATATTGTTATAATTGCTAATCTCTTACTATGCCTAATTTATTTATTTATTTATTTTTAATTAATTTTTTTCAAATTTTTATTTAAATTCTAGTTAGTTAACATACAGTGGAATACTGGTTTCAGGAGTAGAATTTAGTGACTCATCACTTACATGTAACAGTGCCCGTCGTAAGTGGCATTTAGTGCCCTCCTTAATATCCATCATCCACTGAGACCATCCCCTGCCCACTTCCCCTCTATCAACCCTCAGTCTGTTCTCTAGAGGGGAAGTAATTAGGTTTAAATGAAGTCATGAGAGTGGAGCCACCATGATGGGATTAGTGTCCTTAGAAGGAGGGGAATGAAGACAGAGCACAGATTCCCTCTCTTTCTACCACATGAGCACATCAAGAAGGTGGGTGTCTGGACACCAGGAAAACAGCCCCACCAGGAACTGAATCTGTGAGCATCTCGATCTGACTTCCAGTCTCCCCAGCTGTAAGAAAGTAAGTTTGGGTTGTGTAAGCTACCCGGACTACGGTATTTTGTGATGGCAGCCTGAGCCAATGTATACAGATAGCAATGGTTTCTTGTGAATACTCCATGTCCAAAAGAGATGGCCTAGGAGCCAGGATGAAATAGTACAAAGAACACTGAAGTAGGAACCACAAAGCTCAGTTCTAGTCCTCACCAACCGCAAAGTCAATACCTGACGTGAAGCTAACTAATTCACTTCTCTGGACTTTAGCTTCCTCATCAACAAAGTTTTAAGGATGCTAATCCTCAATGATGTGCCTACATTCTATGATTTTATAAAGGCTCCAGTGCAGAGGTAGAGAATAACCAGGGAGCTAGGAGTGGAATGGTTTGCCGTGTCAGGGAAATCCTATGAAGGTCAGTGTTCCTTAAATGTCCCCTGTCTGGCCAGATGGATACAGGACATTACATGATGCTGCCTGTTTGCCAGTCCTAACATCACACCCTGGCCTAGATCAGTGTGATCAGTGATAATCAGTATGGGTCTCCTCTTCCTGACCCTACTTCATGCTCACCCCTTTCCTGATAGCCAGTATTCACAAAAAAAGGTAGCTCTGTCTTCCTGAAAATAGTCTCAGCTCTTAAACAGCTATTTTCTAGATTATAGTAATTATAACGAATTGCATTGTGATTATCAAGAGGCAAAGTATCAGAAATTATTCAAGATAGTCATGGAGATGCAGATTTTGCATACCTTGAGCTGTGACCCATTATAAAGTCACGTTATGACTGATCACCCCATACTGCATGGGTGTCCTGTAAATTATCCCACCTATGCAGTTGAGATGTTCATCTCCATCCAGAGCTAGATGATCTTATTCCAACGTTCTGGCACAAAACTGAGGTTTTCTGGCAAACAGAAGCTCTACCCTCAGTACTCTAAATTTGGTTGAGGAATGTGAATCCCTTTTTTGGAAATCCTGGACTTCTTTTCGTAAAAACCAGAATGAGGTCCCTTACGGGGAAGTTCTAACTGTATATAATGGGGTGGATTCATCCAAACTTCTGTCACAGCTCTTCTTTATTCCTATCATCAATCTTTTTCACTATGATACAAACACATCTCCACTCCGGCAAAGTGACTTCTGCCCATCTTCCAAGCTAAACGGAGTTCCTGTAGCCTCTGGACCGACTGTGGCCCCAAACTAAACTGGAAAACCTCGGGAGAGCTCTTCAGTGTCCATGCACTAGAACATTAAAATATGTTTATTTCTATGTGCCAGTAGGAAAGAGGGTCCAAATATCTAAGCCTATCATTAATGCAACTAGAGCAACATATGTGATCAACTTGTCCTAAAAGCCTGTTGTCGTAAAGGAGAATATCGTACGACAGAGCACTGGCGGTGTAACAGGCATTGTCTCATAAGAAGAGGAAAACGCTTAAATACTTCCAGATTTTCTAAAAGAACTTGTAAAAAATTTGCTTTGGCTTGAGCAGAACATTCTTTATAGGCAAGGTTTTTTTTTTTTTTTTTTTATCCACCCAGCTTTCTTTTATTAGAGTAATTAAAACAATGTTAGGCATTTGGGGTATCTGATACAACCATAATCCTCTGATATTTCAGGCTATTGATTTTACAAAATATCTACTGTGACTAGGGCATTAACTGCTGGAAACGTATCCACATTGATTTCTGACAGTGTATTTGTTTAAAGCCTGCTGAAGCCAAACCATGGGCTTCAAGGAATTCCAGACAACTACTTTAGTTTATGAAATGGTATTTTAAAAGTTACACGAAGGCAGAAATGGTTTTAAAAAGTAACCTACAAAGGGGGAAAAAAATTCCTAAGCATGAAACTTCTGATTCTGCTTGACATCTTTTCTAAAGAAACAATTAAATTTGAGATATTTCCTCCATCTCTACCATGATTTGAGCATTTCAACAGTCGTGATATATGTATCTTGCTATTCTTACATTGTGAAAAGAATACGTATTGTCATGATTATATTCTGACATCATAATTCCCGTTAGTCTGTCCTTGCAGCAAAACAACACAAATCACATCATAAATCCTAGCACTCGATGGTGAGAACATGAAATTTATTCAAAGTTCCATTACCAAGGATGTGACTAAAAAGACAGACTCGTGTTGAGGGGGAAATAAAGAGGGGCATACAGACATAGCTGTTATTACCATGACAACCGGATCACTCCCAAAATGATGACCATAAAGGCCTCTTTTCCCCAATGCTTCTTTCTACAACTGTATTGAGGGAAATTTTCTGTATTAAGCTTCAGTGCTTCTCAGGTTCTTTTTTGTCTATGTAGAGATCATGCAAGGAACAAAAAACATTTTGGGCCTCATACCATTGTGTAAATTTTAACACGTGCCTCATCTGGTTACGCTCCCAGGTTTTCTGTGCCTTATCCAAGTACACAGAACTCAAAACTAATAATTACCTGTGGTTTGGTTGCAAATAGTGTAGAAAAACTAAATGCCACAAATCATATTAATAGGTTTCTTTAGTTCCCTGGGAGCAGGAAACCAGGTCTGTCTTGACCACACTCTGCCGCTTGTGGTGGGAACATTCACTGCTCACCAAAGAACCACTTGTCCCAGCTTCCCCGCATATGCCAGCTTCCTAACTACCATCAGTCAGCTCAGACTACTGTTAACAAAATATCCCAGACTGGGGGGCTTAAATAACAGAAGACCATTTTCCCACAGCTCTACAGGCCTAAAGGGCAAGACGTATGAGCATGGCCAATTCCGGTGAGGTCTTTCTTCCTTGCTTGTAGGAGGCTGCCATCTTGCTGTGTCCACATATGGCAGAGAACGGGAGTCGGGAGTTCTCGGGTATCACTTCTTAAAAGGACACTAATTCTGTCATCTCAAGGCTCCACCCTTATAATCTCACTGAATCTTAATTACCTCCTTATTGACTCTATCTCCAAATAAAGTCACATTGGAGTTTGAGATTTCAACATATGTTTTGGGAGGGCCACAATTGAGTCCATAGCCCTGACAGGCAGGGCCAAGTGACTCATTCTGAAACAAGGGTTGTAGGAAAAGGAGTGTCCCCTGCAGCACCTCTTTCTCTCCATTGTAGGAATTAAGGAGGCCACATATTCCAGACAGCAAGCATTAACATGGTGGAAGCCCATCAGCCTGAAACTCAGAGAGATCTAGCACAGAGCTCTCTGCAAAATGCAAGCTTTTGTTATGTTCATTTAGGACGGCCGCACAACCTAGCTGAACCTAATAACATATTTACTGACTATTCCTCTCTGCCCAGCACTGAGTCAATTCCTAAATGGCCCTGCCCTCACAAGCAGCACAGCCTTGTGGGGAAAAGAGGATCAAAAACAACAATTTGAAGATAATTACATTCAAAATGGTCTGATTGGATTCCAAATGCAGTAAGAGTTCAGGGAGGAGAGAGAGAACGTGGGCTGAAGGATTGGAAGGCTTTTTGGAGGAGCCAACATTGGAGTGGAGGCTCTCGGGTCAGGCTGGATTTGGGAGATCATTGTAGGTCTTGATGTATTTGATGTTTGTGCAGTTTGCTCTGTCCACAGATCCTGTGCATATGTAACTCTCAGCGGCACGTAGGACCATGGTGGAAAAGAAGAAAGATGTCAAAATTATCACAATCAGAGGACTGCAGGGCTAAAAAAGGCCGTGGTAGTCTTCTCAGCCAAAGTTATTTGAAAAACGAACAAAACCGAGGGCCAGAGATATGGCGAGTTTGCAAAACGGAGAAAGATCTATGGACCTGGAAACCCCAACAGAGCTAGTCCCTACTTCTGAGCCTGGGGTTTCACATAAGTAAATGGGAGACAAATATACCAACTTTTCCTTGTGTTTTAAAGGTCAAGTAAGGTCATAAATGTCAACATTCTCCATCAGCTATCAATTTTATACAAATGCACTGTCTTACTAGGATGCCTGCCCCTAAGCCCCAGAACGTTCATACCATTTTCTGAACAACTCTGTTAAAGCCTGAACATTCTAAACCAGACCTCTTCAAAGTGTCATCTTGAAAGCATTGCTGTTTTCGTTCAAAATATTTAGAGCTCCTCTGTCTGGATTTCAGAATTCTCTTCAGGGCTGAAGACATACTATTTTAAATATCCTCAATGGTGCAAATCCTTGCTTGCTGGAGGCTGAATTGACCATTGGAAGCCTTCGATCCATTGAGACTCTAGCAAATGAGTGAGCTGCAGAAGATCAAAGACAGTCTAATTTTCTTATGCAGCTCATAAACGGATTCCGAAACAACTACTTCAAAATAGAAATTGCAAGTCTGTTTGCACAACAGCATCACTAGAATAAAGACAGTCTCATAAACAAAGACCTCAATGCGACAGAATATTCTATCTTATATATACCTTTTCTGATATATAAAAGGAGACAACAGGAGAAAAAAAATGGAAGGATGAGAAAGAAAAAGAACCCTGTACTATCATCATTGTGGGAGAAGGGTCAGGGCAGCGCAGGGGAGTCATTCTGTAATCTCTCAACACAGGGCAATGCTGCTTTGTTCTCCACAAATTTATGGGTCAGATTCCAGGGGACTGAGGTTTATTTCGATTTTTTTTTTTAAGTAAACCAGATGATTCCACTTTGTTTTAGCAAATCTCAATTCTAAAGGATCATGTAGACAAAGCCAAGAAACAACAGACCCTAGAATATCAGCTGCAACTCCTTAAACATTTTTGTAATGTACAGAGCCCAAATCAACCGGCAACTCAAGCCTTGGTCCCTTAAAACTACTTCCAACATACTCAGAATTGTCATCGTCAAATATCATGACCACAAAATCATGCCACGTTGCCAGTATCTGAACTGACCTCACATGCTTCCATTCTCAACTGCCCCATAATTCATTTCAATGCCTGTTGCTCAGCAAACATGGGAGTCTAATTATTAATAGGATATATTATTTTAGTGAGCCTAGAGGTATAAAACAAGGAAATTTGATATTCCATGTCATGATAAAGGCATTTTCATTGCCAATAAAATGAAAATCATCTGAGATCAGGGGCTTGAGGAGGACCCAGGAAATGTAAACGTGTCTATGAAACAGGTCAAGCGGTGTGAACACTCAAAGGAGTGAACACTTCTGGACACTCGTAGGCGCCCAGAAGACTCTGGCCTGGGTGAAGAACGGTATTAGGCAGTAGGAAGGGTAATGTCTGGGTCATCGTCCATTCTCTGAAAGACTCTACTTCAGTTCTAAGAATCTATATTTTGATTATCCTAATGTCTCAGTCCCACACTCAATCCAAGTCAAACTAGCAGTTCTCCCTGCCCCTGGCAGAAGCCCAGTGACATGCAGACATGCTCCCTTTCCTGCAGCTCTTTCTCCCTTTGGATCTTATCCCTGTCTTTACTGATCCTTTCAACTCGAAGGAAGAGGGGCCCTGCACGAAGGAGGTCTGGCAGAGGCTGCTGGAACAAGACCAGCCACTGCTGGAGAGCTCCAGGCTCCCATCACTGATATGTGTGGGACACGTTCAGGGATACCTCTGCTGTTGACACAGGTAAGCTTCAGCAAGGTGGCCACTTTAGAGCCACTGGAGACAACCAGACTCACTAACACTCAATTAAGTACTTCTTAGATTATGCCAAAGGAGTATTTGAGTGGGATACTGAAGAAAAACCCAGATGTCATAGGAAGTGCCTGGTGTTAATGACTTATTCCACCCGAAGGAGGCCAAACTTCAGTAAATGCAATCAGCACACCCCAGTGGGGCTCTCTGCTCACAGAGAGGGCAGATGTCTGATAGCCCTGGCCCAGCCTTCCCCAGTCACTGCTCAGCGGTACGTCTGCAAGAAGATGAAGGCCAAGTTCACCTGGGACGGCCCTGCCCCTCAAAGCATGTGGCTGGGCAAATGGGGAAGGGGCGAGGGCCGCATGCACACCTGTACCCACTGGTGACCCTGCCTGGGACACTCCGTCCCCCTTCCCACAGAAGGGGATAATACATCCGCGAGGGGCCAAGCGTCTTTGGCAAAATGTCTTATCGTTATTCCTTCTTTAGAAGTCTCAGCTCCAGGGCACCTGGGTGGCTCAGTTGGTTAAGCAACTGCCTTCGGCTCAGGTCATGATCCTGGAGTCCCGGGATCGAGTCCCGCATCGGACTCCCCGCTCAGCGGGGAGTCTGCTTCTCCCTCTGATCCTCCCCCTCTCATGCTCTCTGTCTCCCATTCTCTCTCTCAGACAAATAAATAAAAAATCTTAAAAAAAAAAAAAAAAGAAGTCTCAGCTCCTTATGTCGCTTGTGGCCTCAGTTGAGCGAAATAACCCATATGAAAAGTGTTACAATGATTCTGGCACCATCCCCATCAGAGTATCCTCAACCAGCTATTTCATCTTAGCTTTACACCTCATTCCAACAACACTAACGGTCACAGCAGAGGCGACTCTGTGGAAAACTAAAGATTTCTAAGCAGAACTTAATGTCCCAGACCCTTTAATTGAGCACTAAATTCATTTTCCATCACTGAGAAGAGATTCTTAAAGTCTGGTCTCTGTCTCTATATGTAGAGCGGTAACAATCCACATGGCTGTCTATGCATCCATCTGTATTTTTTTTCTGCCATGTGGGACTGACAGGCCTGGTATCTGTTTCCCTACTTTCTCATCAGCTTCTGTGTGGTAGAAACCAAGAAATATTTTTCTTCAAAGTCCTGTCACAGAAGAATTGAGACTTTTTTAAAAAGTACTTTCAGCCATAATTAGGATAGTTTCCACTTTGATGAGCTCACACTTTCCTGTTAATTTCTCCATGTTTACTTAAAAAAATTTTTTTAAAACAAAAGTTAAGTGCATCTGTTTGACCCTTCAAAAACTGTGTGTGTGTGTGTGTGTGTGTGTGTGTGTCTTATTACTAAGGTTTAGAGACTGGGGATGTTATTGAATTTATCTGCCAAAAAAGACCTATTTCCAATTATATCCAATTATTTCTCCAAAGGCCCATTCTGTTTCCATTTTTCCTGTCTAAAGAGAACTGTTAGAACAACTTCTGGAACCTCTAAGAGGATCCCCCAAATAATTCTTGGGTGCTTTAACTCAGTTTTGCCCCAGCTCTTATTATTTGTATGAGCAGGAATTAAAGCAAAGAAAGGCTTTTCCAATAATTTCTGGACTTCACAGCAAGTACTGCTCCTTTCTCTTCTTCCTAATCCACATAAGGATTATTTTTTTCTACAGAATGCGTATTAGAGAATTTAATCTTAGAGTTTGTTTCTTATGGGTTTTTTTTTTTTTAACTTATGGACATTTTATACTTGCAAACTACAAAAGTGGGTTTGCATGTTGTTTGATCATCTTTATCTGTGCTAAAGCACTGTACTAAAAATATCTTTTCTGTTTACACCTACTTCAGGTTTTCCAGTATTTCTGTTCTTAGTTAACTCAGGTGTTTATATGTGGAATTTTCTGCTCTTTTGGCATTTGCAACAGGAAGGTCTTGAAGTACTTGAATTTTTTGTCTCGTTTTGTAATGTCTGTGTCTAATTAAGGGGCATGGTCCCATGTTTAACAAAGAGCACATGACTGCACAACTGGGCAATGGCAGAACCAAGCATGGACGCTGGACCCCAAGCCCTACATCATGATTCTAAACACTTCTCAGACAAGGTCTTTTCATACCATCTGGCATCATTAGGTCACTGCAAATGTTTGTTTCCAGCAACTGGGCAACAAATAAAACATGCTTAAAACAACCAAAAACTCAAATGCCAAGTAAGTTTCAAATTTAGGTCACTGTTAAGAGAACCAATTTAAAACAAAGGAAACCCGTGTACAATGGAAAAGGTATACATATTCAATGTCCCTGTGATGGAAAAAGAAATTGGAGGGGTATTTTCTGAAATTTGGCCTCTCCTTAGAGATGAAAACTAGCATGGAAATGTTCAAGTTTTAAGCATTTGAAATAACATGAGATTTTTCCTAAAAGTAGTTGGTAATTGTAGCCATTGGAGATGTAATTCTAATTTGATCTATACAGTAAGCAAACCCTCCAAAATGTTTTCAAACATGTATCACAATTTACTTCAGGTAGCACAGATACCTAAATGCCAAAATTATAACTTGCTGACTGCTTCAAATTTGATTGACATTCAAGAAACCCAGTCCTCTTAGCCACACCATACGTTCCATTATTTTCTATCCTTTTAATACTTTAACATGAATTTAATGATGCCTGTACCCAGCCGATTCACACAGAAATAAATACTTTATATGGTCTGAAGAACAAGAAATTATTTTTAGGACTCAAAAGATGGAACATCACTTTCTGTAACAGTAACTAACAATAGGATGGATTCCTCCTCCCCACTTCACCTCCCGCCCTTGTATCTTGACACACTCTGTCAGTGAAAAACATTGTAAATTTCCAATCACATTATTCCTGCTCTTTTCTCTTCATAATACAAGCCAAAGAGATGTCCTCTGTTCTCATGATTTCATCACCACTAGATCTACTTGCTGCCTACTAAATCTTGTCCATTCATCCATTCTCATTCCATCTCTGAAACAACACTGGGTTTCCCAATTGATACGCAAGAATACACCATTCTTGATGTCAGTCAAGGATGGGGCTGCTTAAAACAAAGATGTAGTTACTCATCTTCACCTTACTATCCTCCCCCGGGGTCAGTTAATCAATGAGAGTGAGCATTTATCTGATTTCTGAAGCAAGGAATTTCAGAAAGGTCCAACTCATCACCATCTTTTTCTTTGCCACAGCCCATAATCAAATCCTGATGCTTGATTCTTCACAAAAGCTCAGAGATTCATCTTTATTTTCAACTTCACTTCTTAGACTGGACCCTGGTCAATTCACAAATGGACCAAGGCCAACTTCTCTTCCCTGGCCCTCCTCATGTCTACCATTTCCACATCCACCCACCCATTCTTTCCTAAGTTGAAACTTCCAAAATTACTTTCTTAAAATTCATAAAATGTATCAAAGTTACAACTTTTAAGTTCAGCTTAAAATTCAATTACTCTCAAGTCGAGAAAATGATCATTTTTCTGTTTCTTTTCCTCAAGAAGTTTTCAAATACTCTTATTCAAAGAATAACACAGTGATCACTTGAATACTCACCTCTCAGAGTCAACAACAGTCAAAATTTTGCCATATTTCTGTGTAAAATGCATTTGAAAATAAATTATAGACATCATGGCATTTTACCCCTAAAACTTTCAACATTCATCTCTCAAGAATAAGGACACGGTCCTACATAACCCCAACATCATTATCATACCTAAATAATAGTAATTCCAAAGTATCATCTAATATCCAGTCCCATTTAGATTTCCCCAATTGTTCCCCAAATGCCCTTGAGAGCCAGGTGTTCCATGTGTGTGTTTTTCTAACCAGGATTTGATTAAGCTTCATATGTTACATTTGTTATTGTGTCTCTTTGTCTCTTTCTAGAAAAGTCACTCTGCCTTTTTTTTTTTCCCATGAGAAGATTTTTTGAAGAAACCAGGCAATAATATCCTACATTATGAATCTGATGGAGGAGGCAGGTGTGTGATATTTTTAGTTGGCTTCCTCATTCCCTATGAGCTGGAGAGATTAAGGTGTAAGGGCTTGATTAGATTCAGGTTAAACATTTTTGGCAAGAAGACTTCAAGGATGATGTGTAAACTCCACACTGTATCACGTTGGGAGGCACATCACGTCAGCTGTCGTACTTCTAATGATTCTGACTTTGCCTGCCTGGTTAAGGGGGCTTCATGAATATTATTACCTTGACACCAAGTAGTTTATATTGCACTATGCCTCAGGTGTAAGGGGCTTCACTTATCTGTGCCGACGCATGCCAGGGATCCCAAGCTATTTCACTTCTCTGGTCTTTCCTGACACTCCTTTCTCCATTTCTTGTATTGTTCTCTTCCCTTTGTTTAATTATTCTCCCCCTCTTCTGTGCAAGCTTGCTCTCCTAGCCAGTCATACATTTTCCTCCACCATCCAAGCAGTTCCTGAAATTCTACTGTACAAAGATTCCCTGAATTAAGTACATGATCACAGCTCATGTTGGGTTTTCAACCCCAAGTTTACCGTCTAATTACTAGAATATGCCATAGAAACAAGGGCAAATTATGCCAAATTTGTTCTCTATATGACTGTTTATGGCAGCACATAAACACAGGTGCTTACTGATGACTCTAAGGCATTCAAAGTCCCAAGAGCCAAAATCTGCAGCTTAATAAGAGTGTTTCAAACTGAGCAAAGCAATGTGCTCTGAGTGAGCATTTATGCAGTTGTTTCTGCAATTCATTCAAAATCTACCTACATCTCCTGGAGTTTTGTTTATAAACTAACCACAGCAAAAAGTACACGTATTTTCCAACACCCTTGTAGGATACATCTTATATACTATTGACTGTTTACCAGTAGCGCATATTTTTTTAAAAAAGATTCTATTTATTTATTTGAGAAAGACAGAGACAGAGCACAAGCAGGGGGAGGGATAAAGGAAGAGGGAGAAGCAGGCTCCCCATTGAGCAAGAAGCCCTGACACCAGACTCAATCCCAGGACCCTGGGATCATGACCTGAGCCGAAGGCAGACGTTTAACCAACTGAGCCACCCAAGCACCCCAGTAGTGTGTATTTTTAAATACCTAGATCATCCTAATTACACAAATTAACTGGGCAATCACAGGCACCCAGCAACACTTCTCAGTAACAAGAAGACAAATATACACTGAGAATGTTTTCTGAAAACAGGTCTTATTTTGAAGCTGTGTATTAGTGACTACACATGCAAAATAAATTAAGAACTGAGATCACTGTCTGGATCATTCACACCAAAAGTCAGAAAAGTATCCAGATAAGGCAAAAGTATTCCACAGAGTTCGAATTATTTGGGTAACTCCAACTATCCAATTCATTTTGACTGTATTATCCAGCTTAGGCTTAAAAGTAAATAGTTTGTTTTTACCCTTTCTAGTTAGCAGTCATCTCCCTACTATTATACAAAAATTCTAAGTTTGTTAATGCCTCATTTTCTTGCTTTTTAGGCTCTGTGTTCCAACTTGGAAATTAGGGAGAAAGATACTGGGCATGTAGTTTTAAAAGGACCTGCTTTTTCCTTTTTCATGACCAACCCAAGCTGGAATGACTAAACAATGCAAATGGCATCAAAATCATCCTCTCTCTCCAAAGCTAACCCAGGGCAACACTGTGAAGTATGAAGTTTATGTTCTGCCCACTGCCCCTATCAAAACCTGCCCTTAGCAGGGTGCCCGGGTGGCTCAGTCGGTTAAGTGTCTGCCTTTGGCTCAGGTCATGATCCCAGTGTCCTGGGTTAAGTCCCACATCTGGCGCCCTGCTCAGTGGACAGCCTGCTTCTCCCTCTCCCTCTGCTTGCCGCTCTGCCTATTTGTGCTCTCTGTCAAATAAATAAAATCTTAAAAAAAATAAACAAAAAAAAAAATAAACCTGCCCTTAGCACAAGAATCCAGTCTTCACTTCTAAGCTAAATTTAAATTGATGATGTTTCTTCCCCAAAAAGCATTTGCTTAAGCCCAGTCTTCAACTGAGCAAAGAAAAGGTGCCCTTCAGTGGGCATATTTCAGGTATCTGCTGGCAGGTGATAAAGGTTGTGTTTGGGCAATCAAGCCTTCCTTGCTTTACTGAAATTACAGGACATAAGCAATCACCTACTTTATTTTTAAGTTTGACTATCTGGATAGATAAGTATCTTCTAAGCTAATATTTGCAGAGTTCTCTAACGTTTGCAAAGCGGGGCTCACATTACCTTGCCTCATCTTGATAGACCTCCATATTCTTATCTCTACCTTACAGATAAGGAAGCTGGTTTCCTAGCACAGTGCTGGGCCCATGGCTGTAGCCAAGACCCTTAACTCTATCTACATGGGTGCTCTTTTCTGTTTGGGTCTATAAACCAATTTTGTCTTACTGCCCTGGAAGAAAGATTATAACCCTACCATGGACTTGTCCAGTACCTAAAAAGTATTTTCTAGGTTTCTAAAGCAGTAATAATTGATTCTATTACCTACAAATACTTCCCACACGCAAAATTTTTTTTTAATATTGAGGTAACAACAGCTAAATAATAATACAGTTACCCCATCCTCTCATGGGGGATCCAAACCACATCAAATGACAAGAGGAGAACCATAGGACAAATCAACATCATTATAATGTGATCCCATACAAGTAGCACAAAGTAATTGGGGTAGAGGAACCAATATATTTATATTGCCTTTCCTATGTACATTCAACAATGAGTTTTAAAGAAAATTCAGCCTTTCTCCCACATTATGATATAAATATAGGCCTAAAGTTACATGTAAATTCAATATTAAAATGCATTTCAAACAACTCTTGCATTGCCATTCTAGTTATGAATTTTTTATCAGGAGAGAAAAGATGCCAAGTTATTAGTACAAAAAGGGGTCAAATTTCCTCTCTACCTACAACCTGCAAGCTACTGCAGAAAGGCAGAAAGGTTTTCAAACATCTTTGCAGAATACATCTCACCATACCACATCTCATGCCCGACACGTTTCAGGCACAAATTACCTTAAGTGAAAAAATATATAAGCAGGCAATCATGGACTTCCAGGAGCAATTATGAAAGGTCACTACTTAATATTATAGAATGAGGACAGCAAACTTTTTCTGTACAGGGCTTTGCAGACCACACTTTAGGATTTGGCTATCAAATGATCTCACCGACACTACATAATTTTATCATCAATAGCATGAAAGCAAGGATACACATACGTAAATGAATGGATGTGTCTGTGTTCCAGTAAAACTTTATTTACAAAAACAGGCCCGTGGGTCAGTTTGCCAACCCCTTCTGTAGAAGATCATCTTACCAAGTCTGGCTTTCCTACTAATATGAGACCATATCTAGAAGGTGTTCCTAACATGGGCTAGACAGTGTTGCTTACCTGTGACCCAATGGTTTCCTGGAAGCACCGGCCAAGCTGTGTCTTAGCGGCCACGGGATAGACATGGGGGATGACTTGCTGGTGAGAGTATGTGGAATGTACTGTCTGGGTCTTCTGGCCGGGAAGCCCTTGGTAAGAGATTTGGGATTGGCCTGGTTGAGCTTCCTTTGCCTTCTGGCCTGTTGGGCCATCGATTCTTGAAACCTGATGTATCTGGACTGAAGCCTCAGGAGGGTGCTTCACATGGATATTGACTATGTTGGGAGGAAATTTCACTAAAAGAGATCAGGAGAAAAACTTAGTCATGAATAATTAACATGCGAGTCAGCATGAGAGGAAATAGTAAGTACACACGTATGTATTTATAGGCATATATACCACCCCGGGGATAAAATATACAGAGTATATATGCATTTTTGCTGCATAGCCATCAACTCTGGAGAATAAGAGGGTACTTCCAAAACACAAACTAGACCCAAATTTATGTATTTTAAGGGATAAAACTGGAAGTATCAAGAGAAATTAAAGCCTCTCCCAGTAACACATTCATGAGACAAAAATTTTTTCAGAGTCAGAAAACTATGAAATCCATGCAGCCTGTGGTCATAGGTGGGTACATTTTATCAAAGGATAGTAGTAAAGACTCAAGAGTTTGATTACTTTTGCATCTCTCAGAGTTTCCACTGCCAAACTTGGAAGATTCACCATTCTACATCAACAGAGGAAGTAACAATTTCACCAAGCGTAATCCTCTTAGCCTGAACAGCAGAGTGTGGACGTACTCGTGTGCGTCTTGGGCCTCACCAAAGACCTATGTGTGATATTTTATATCTGTATTTACTTTCTGCCGCTTTCAAATACAATTTCATCTTCTGATGCTAACATTCAAGTTTTACAGAGTAAAGGCCAGTCACACTTCTCTGACCCTTTTTCAAAATCTGGGCATGGAAGAGATGCCAAGTTTAAAAAGAATGAGTTAGTCATAGAATTTCTGAGCTCCGGGGCGCCTGGATGGCTCAGTCGTTAAGCATCTGCCTTCAGCTCAGGTCATGATCACAGGGTCCTGGGATCGAGCCCCGCATCGGGCTCCCTGCTCTGCGGGAAGCCTGCTTCTCCCTCTCCCACTCCCCCTGCTTGTGTTCCCTCTCTCGCTGTGTCTCTCTGTCAAATAAATAAATAAAATCTTTAAAAAAAAAAAAAAGAATTTCTGAGCTCCTAGTTTACCTTCCTCTACAGATGAATAAACTGAAGCCCAGTGAGGTTAACTGATTGTTTATAACTAAAACCAAGCACTCTTCAACTACAAAATAAACTAGGTATTCGCCAGCGGGTAGTATATGATCCACTAGCTTATTCGTCCTATACGGGCCTGAACACAGCCTTGCTCATCTTTGTTTCCCTGCCAGAAATGTGCGTGTAACAGCTCTTGGTGCTCAGAGCCAGCAGAGAAGGATGGGCTCCTTTCTGGTTTGTTTCCTGGATTCCAAATCTCTATGGCCTAGAAAGTACCGCAGCCACAAAGGTGGGCCCATCTTCTGTCCCTGCTGCCACTTCTTGGGCCACAGATCACATACTTCTTTCTGTTTCAATACCAGCCCTGCCGTGTGCAGATATTTGCTTCCGTATGGGTTTGGCAGGTTACCAGAAGTCCGACGAATGGGCAAAAAGAAAATAAATAAGCTTACCTTTGACTCCTTGTTGGCTAGTCATGGTCAGAGGCAAGGTATGTGTGGAGTGGACTACATGCGTTCCCAATGCCTTGCCTGACTGCTGGGAATGCTGATACAGCTTCGGCATGCTGGCACCATGGACTGGGATCTGACAAAGCTTCCCTGTGAAATTTGGAGGGCACTGGCATTTGTCCCTTGAACTGCACTGGCCGCCATTCATACATGGAAGATGGCAAATGACTAAAAGGGAACAGAGAAAATGTGGAGAGTTGGTTAGTTTCTCAAATGCTAAGTAACAACCAACCAACAAAACTCCCAAAACACACAGCCCATTAGAACCATCATATTCCTGCTGACTTTAGAAACAGTCAACAGGGCGCCTGGGTGGCTCAGTTGGTTAAGCGACTGCCTTCGGCTCAGGTCATGATCCTGGATTCCTGGGATCCAGTCCCACGTCGGGCTCCCTGCTGAGCAGGGAGTCTGCTTCTCCCTGACCCTCTGACCCTCTTCCCTCTCGTGCTCTCATTCTCTCTCACTCGAAAAAGAAACAGTCAACAAAGAAGTCACTACATGAAGAAAACAATAGTCTCTATTATTATCTTCTTCTTCCCATCTTATATCATTTAACTCTCCAATTGCTTATGGGTGTTCTCCCCAACAATGGAAAGAATTCAGGGAGAAGAATATATATATATACGCACACATACATATATATATAGTCACTCAGGATTATTATCTATATAATTATTATATATAATTATTATATATGTTATATATTATATATAATTATATATATCATATATAGATTATATAAGTATTCTATAATTACTTTGCTTTTGTGTTTTATTATTTATTAACTATCTCCCAAGATTATAAAGTCCTTGGGAAAAAGAGGTATGTCTGGCTTAGTGATTTTTATATTCTTAGCATCTAGAATAATTTCTGGCACACAGGAGACATTAGTTATTTCCTCAAAAAATAAACAAAGAAACACATGAGAGCGCTAAAAGTATCTGTTGAGGGTTTTCTCTAAGACAGGGAACTAAATGCTAACCAAAATCAGGGGGAACAGTCTGGGTCCTGCTGTATCGGAATGTGCCATCTCATTGGGATAACAAGACCACAGTGAAACCCGGAAATAGCAGAGTGATTAGTAGTACGGACTTGAACTGATTTAGAATAAAAAAAGATAAAAGGACGCATAGGGTAAAGAACTGCAAGGGGAGTTTTAAATTCTGTCTAAATTCAGCTTATAGCCAACTTCTTGATCTCTAACAAATTCTTCCTATCAGCCTTTTAACGTGATCAGATTCCTACCAGCTTGAACATGTAAAAGCCCCTCAACTCCACTTCCTTCCAGCTTCTACCCTCTTTAAAATTTTCTCCTCCATGACCAACCTTTCAAAGAACTGTCCGTTCACTTGTCCACACACTACAATCTAGCTTGGACCTCGCCTCTCTTCTACAGGACACTACTCTTACCAAGGTGACTCAGAGGCTCCATGTTGCTAAACCCAATGGACAGATTTCATTCTTCCTTTGATTGCCACCACATCTCACTCACCTATTGTGCTCCTTCCTCTCTGCCCATTTCAACTTAATATTCTGCACAGACTCCATTTTCTATGCCTTTTAAGTATTGGTATTTTTTTTTTTTTAAGATTTATTTATTTATTTGACAGAGAGAGACACAGCGAGAGAGGGAACACAAGCAGGGGGAGTGGGAGAGGGAGAAGCAGGCTTCCCGAGGAGCAGGGAGCCCGATGCAGGGCTCGATCCCAGGACCCTGGGACCATGACCTGAGCAGAAGGCAGACGCTTAACGACTGAGCCACCCAGGTGCCCCAATTTCTCTCTGTTTTTGGTCAGTCTCCAGTGTCTTCAGATTGTTGTTTTTTATATTTTTGTCTAGAATATTAATTCAGTACCATCTTGGTTTTGAGAACAACAGATTTGCCAGGAATAGCAACTCTGTGAGGCAGAAAGAACAAAGAAAATGAATCTGGAGTTAGATATATTTGAGGGTTTTGGTTTTTTTTAAGATTTTATCCATTTTTTTTTTAAAGATTTTATTTATTTATTTGACAGAGAGACAGTGAGAGAAGGAACACAAGCAGGGGGAGTGGGAGAGGGAGAAGCAGGCTCC
>NC_138378.1:99259542-99361954 GCF_054177405.1 Leptonychotes weddellii
GAATAGCAACTCTGTGAGGCAGAAAGAACAAAGAAAATGAATCTGGAGTTAGATATATTTGAGGGTTTTGGTTTTTTTTAAGATTTTATCCATTTTTTTTTTAAAGATTTTATTTATTTATTTGACAGAGAGACAGTGAGAGAAGGAACACAAGCAGGGGCAGTGGGAGAGGGAGAAGCAGGCTCCCCGAGGAGCAGGGAGCCCGATGTGGGGCTCAATCCCAGGACCCTGGGATCATGACCTGAGCCGAAGGCAGATGCTTAACGACTGAGCCACCCAGGCGCCCCCATGTGTGTCTGTTTCTTTCTTTTTTTTTTTTTAAGATTTTATTTATTTATTTGACAGAGAGAGAGACAGCGAGAGAGGGAACACAAGCAGGGGGAGTGGGAGAGGGAGAAGCAGGCTCCTGGCTGAGCAGGGAGCCCGATGCAGGGCTCCCAGGACCCTGGGACCATGACCTGAGCCGAAGGCAGACGCTTAACGGCTGAGCCACCCAGGCGCCCCTAAGTATTGGTATGTTTTAAGGTTTGGTCTTAACCTCCTCATCTTTACTAATTCTATACACGCTTCCTCTATGGTTTTACCATGTCAGATGCTGGTGTCACCCAAATTTGTATTTCCTAACCATCTACTACAAATCTATCTACTATCCAAACCATCTACTACAATATATCCTCATGTAGAGATTCCACAGGCAACTCAAACTTGAAATATCCAAAATCAAATTCATCATCTCCCCCCAATACCTCCATTCACCAAGTGGTCCTTAACAGAAACCTCGCTGCTGCTCCCCCATTTCACCCATCCAAACATCCAGTCCTGGAGGGCCTCCCTTGTAAACATTCATCAAATATATCCATTTCCTTCCCATTGCAGGACCCCTGTTCCTTCTGAAGCCTTATCCTTTATGAATCTCACCTCAGCTATGAATTCAGCTACACTGAATTCCATTCATTTCCTCAGTATACAGGGTCCTCTTGTGCTTTATCCATCCTGTGTCCATGGCCTGAACACTCTTTCCATTTGGCCCCCTCACCTACCTGACTCCTCCTTATCTTTTAGACTCTACTTAATTGTCCCCTCTTCTAGAAGCATTCCCAGTTGCCCTTCATCTGGGCTTGGTGCCCCTCCTCTGTGCTCCACGGGTTCTCATTCACTGCTCATCCTGGCACCAAGCTTACTACTGCATGTATTGTCTGACTACTTTTCTGCAATGCCTCATTCAGCTAGAGTCCTGTGAGGCCAGGGACCTCATCTTGATATGTTCTACTTCTAGCATGTAGTTCAGCTTTTAGAGGAAAGCTAGAGATGGATGAAACACTGAATGAAGCAATGAAACAATTTATGCCTACCACTTTGCCCAATACCATTCCAGGTGCTCCAGAAGATACAGTCCCTGCCCTTCGAGAACATAAAAGCTAACTGAGCAGTTAATACATGGTAACTCTCAACAGATCAACATAGAAGTGACAACCAGAAAATATAAAATGTAAATCCTGGGGGATATCAGAGAAGAGAAAACTCCTTTCTCGGAAGTCAAAATAGACTGTACGGGCAAGATCATTTGGGATAAGTCTTTGAAAATGAGCAGGGGTCAGAAAAACAAAGAGGAGTGCTTTCTACGAAAAGGAAGGAAGCAGGCATATTTGGGAGCTAATGAATACATCTTGCTTGCTAAAACCCTGGGTTCCTGAGGCAAGGGTCAGGTGATAAAATGGGAGATGGAGGCTTGAGTCAGACGAAGCAAGTCCTTAAAGGCCTGCCTGGTAAGAAGTGTGAATTTTATTTTGCAATCAGTGAGGGAGCTGGGAGGCTCCAAGGAGAGAATTCAGGAAGACTGACTATCCCAGGAAGATTCCTCTTGTGATGGCATGTGAGGCTAGTTGGAAGAGTGAGTGATGAAGGTGGGGAATTCAGTGAGGAGATAACTGAAGTCAATGAATCACAAGTTGAAAAACACCCAGATGAGGATCACAGCAACGGGAATGGAGACATACACAAATATAATGACAGAGGGAGAATCAGTACAACATAGAGATAGGACAAAGGAAGTAAAGAACAGGCTGAGGAAGAGACGAGACAGTGGAGGAGGAAGGAGAGAGCCAGAAAAAACGACCAAGGGGGCCACCAAGAAATTGCCTCCAGAGCCTGTCTATGCTGGATGGAAGCTGAAATATGCTTTCTCCAGCGCCCACTCTACTCTGAGGTGTTAGGTTAAAGGAGAGGAGTCAAAGCGGACTCCATGGTTGAATCAAACACTTCATAACTCCCAGTTCACTTCTCAATTCAATTTCTAAATCACTTGGCTACAGTGGATGCACTCAGTGTGTAATGGGCAAGGGGAGCCAGGCCGAGATCTAAATCAATTAAGTTTACCACCTGAGTAAGGCCTCTTCACTTGGCGTGGTTCCATGTGCTTGAATTTCAGTGACCACAGTCTGGTCACATAACACCATTACCCCCAACAGCATGGTTCCAACTTCAGTTGTCACAGTATATTAATGCTGAATTACATAAAGCACAAACTTCACCGCTAGCTTTTTGGTCCAGAAACCCCTGCATGAATAACAGATGCGTATCATGATCACTAATCGATCGTGTCACTTCCACGACTGTCGGCAACTGGTCCCTGCACATCCGTCATTCAATTCATGCACAGATAGACAGCAAACAGGTAGTCGTGTTGCCCTCTCATCTCATGGGAATAAACTCATAGGACATTTTACAAAAGCGCATAATCAAAAGAGGGTGTGCGGTCAACACAAAACGAAAGTGTAACAAAGAAATAAAAAGTGGTAACAGTGGTAGTGAAATTGGAAAGTGATTGTAAAGAAGAAGATGAAGATGTCCCAGAGGAAGTGACATGGAAGGAACACTCGGTTCACAGATGTGAAAGCACCAAGGATAACATGTTGGAAGCGGATCCAAACTCGGGAAGGGACAGGACAATTCAATGCAGCAGAGAAAAGACAGTCCACATCGTACGTGACAAAATGAGGAGAAAGCAAACGTGTCCAAACTACTCTTGGTAAGTTCTCAAAGAAATAAAACAGGTTAATTCTTGGTGTTCTTAACATTTTAAATTACAGGGCATTAAACTAATATTACCTTCACTTTTTTTTTTTTTTTTTTGCATTGCCCTATACATTTATAACCTACAGTAAGAAAGCTTTAATGTTTTGACAAAAAATTTTAAAGGTCATAAAACTGGTCATTTTCCCATTGATTATTAAGGTCATTTTGCTCAGTTTCAGTTTGCAGATCATTTATTTGGTCCTCCAGTACTGTGTAGACTGCCTATAATCAGTACTAAAATAACTTCATATATGTAACCATCTTTTCTCTTCACAGAAATGTTAGCCAATTCACTTTTGTGAGACGTTTCTAATATCAACAGATTTTGAATCTAACATGAACTTAATCAGTTTTATTTATATCTACCTTTAAACCCTGAGGCAGCTTTCCTAAAGTGTTTCAAGGACGCACCAGTATAAGCAGATACAGCAATATCCCGCCACAGAGCTCTAGTAATCTTGTGTCTCTCTCTGTTCATAAAGGAAACAGTTTCTGCTTGACTTATTCGAACCAATAAGTTGGCATTATTTATAACTATTTATGATTGAGAGGTAAAATATCTATTCCCTGGTTCCAGCATTTTCTAAAATCTAAATTACAGTATCAAGTTCTTTGCCTCAACTCAATAACTACACGTTGAGTCCTTGGTGGCAGGCACTTTTTTTATAGCTCAATAATCTTTTATATCAAAGAAAACAAATTTAAAAGTCAACCTACAAACTTAAGGTTTTAACTATGAATGGCTTCTTTCTGTTTCCCAAGTTCACACTGCTCTCAAAACAATCATCTAGTGATATATGGTCCGTGCTGCCAGGGTTCTATAAAACCTTTTCAACACATGAAGAGGAAAAAGAATAAGTTATCTTTAAGGCTGACTTGAGAAGCCTGCAGTATGCCGGCCGTAAGTCTAGCCATGGACATGTAGGAGGTGTAACGTAGAATGCTGGCTGAGAAATTCCATCTCCTTGGCAGCCTGACATGTTGCCCACCACCACCCTAATTCACTAATTCACTCTATTGCATCACATGGTCACGTGGGACCTACTGCAAATAACGAGAGGTAGATGGGTCCTCGGCCTGTTACTCCAGAAAGTGTAATTTCGTGACAACCGCTCCCTATATCTCATGGTACTACTATTCGAGGTCAAAATGAGCAGAAGGATCCATGTTGGAAGAACAGTAAGTTGGAGGTTTTAAGTATGTCAAGTGTCTCAGTGCGTTCTGCCATCCACTCTGGTCTAGAAAACAACCTGCAGGACTCGAGAAATCGGGCTGATTCAACAGTCACATTTTACGTCACAAGCTGCAAGTTAAATGAATAGATATCAACTATTTGTAATGCAAATACGAGCAAACTGAATTTTCTCAAGATTCATACTATAAAAAGCCATATTTTTTCTTTCCTGTTATCTCAGTTGACTATAAAAATGCTTCAGCTGCTTGTCCCCAAAAGGCGCCCTCGGAATGTACTCGACTTCCCTGCAGCAACATCCTGGCCCCTCCACCCACCTCCTCGATTTTCGTGCCAGCAGACAGACCATTTCAAGTTATTGTGGCTAAGGCAGAACAGGGAAAACAAACCTCCATTTGAAGAAAAACCTACATCTGTCATTTCACAGAACAGACACACACATGATTTTGATTTGAAGAGCTACTTAAAGTTTCCCACTTGTCTCTGATTAGAAGAATAATGTTCCCTGAAAGGGTTGCAGCATTTTTGTTGATATCCCTGGGAGTATGAAAAAAAAAAAAAGCAATAATATTTTTAGAAAGTCAAAGTTATCACTTTATTTCTTCCCCTAAACATCCCTACACCATCCCCTCTTTTCAAGGGTACCCTTAAAGTCTATTCAGCCTGACAGTGGGTTAATACTGTAGCTGTTTAAAGCTTCTGGGTAACAAACATTAGATAATAATTAGATGCTACAAAACACTGCTCACTTTAAGAACCTATCCCACTGTTATAAAAACAAAAACAAAAACAAACCTTGACTGCTTGCCTTTTAATTCAGTATACATCACCAGAAAACAAAAAACAAAACCTGGGAGCTGAAAGCAAAGGTGGAGGTCACATTCTTCTGAAGCAGGAACAGGGGAGCGGAAGGGGCCTAGTCCTACACAGGAGCCAAGGCAGAAAGCATGGAGATTAGCAGGCATTTACTATAATCTAGGTTTGGGGTTTATTTATGGAATGTAGAGATTTACAATTGTTCTGCTCTAAAATTGTCTATAGCCAATTCTTGGTTATCTGTCTGCTAACATACACGGACTCACAGGCTCTACCAAGAAAACATGAGATACAGGGGTCCAGAACAACCTGTCCGAGAAGGCAGCATGTAAACTAAACCTAAAAGGAGAAGAATCCAGTGATGTCACGATTTGGCAGAAGAGCATCTGCAAAAGAAGAAATAACAGGAGCCAAGATCCTGAGGGGAGACAGGGCTTAGAAAGGCCCAGAAGCTCCGAGGAGACTGATGTGGCAGGAGTGCGGGAGACAAGGACAAAGTGAGAGCATCTGGGTTGGAGAGAGAACAACATGGGCCAGATTCCCATTTCTTCCCAAGAGGATATAGGGCAACCAGTAAAGGTAGATACAGAGCAACAGAATAAGTAGAAATAAAAACTTAAAATTCAGGATCAGGATGGACAGCCATCACAAGAGTCAGAACCAGGGAAAAAGAAAGAGGACAGAGAAGCAAGGATAAATAGGCTCCTTTATTATGTACACATGAAATATGCACTATAAATCTGCTTTGAGTTCCTGGACCTCATTTTACATTTTTGAGTAACTATTTAGCCAGATTCAAGTTAAATTCCAGAAGGTTTAATTTAAAACTCATTAAATACAGAATCATTCCATTGGGAAGAGGATTTTTTTTTTAATGTGTAAGAGAAGAGATTCATGTTCTTGATAATACATGTAAAAGGAAAAAAAAAAAAAAAAGAGTCCAAAGGAATCTTGCAGCAAAGGGAAAAAAACCTTCATAGGAGTTAAAAATGCACCCACCACTCTCTCCCTGCCCGAGGGAATCTCTCTGTTTTACTTGCTCTGGTAATTAGGAAGACCACGTCATCCCATCCCCACTTATCAAATCCTGAAGTTTCTTACTGGGCTCAAGTTAAAGGGATTGCAGATTTCAACAAATGCAAAATATCAACCTTAATACAAACAAGAATTCCAAGAATGTCACTAGTTTTTAATGCTGTGTGCATTAGCAAATGCTTCAATACCATGTTCTGTTTACAATCCAGGAGATACGAAGCTCTGCCACACACATGCACATTAGAGCTTCCAAATTGGGATGAGGCCATTCATCATCTCAGCTTTGTTTATGGCTTTCTGTTCTTTAGCCTCAACCTCACCACAGCACTCAGCTATCTAACTTGATCTAGTTCAATCCTCTGCATGACCGAAGGAGCTCCATTTATCGATGCTATCACAAAATTCTACTTCCTACCCTTCAGCCACAGAAGCTGTCAGGGCAGCTATCTCTTAAAATTCCTGAACACCAGGGCTCTTTTATCCTTAGAAAAAAAAAAACATAGCAGCATTTGCAGGCTGCAGAGTCAACTCAAGAATCCCAGGCACCTTGGGATAGGGGTATCCTTCAGAAACAATCTTTGAAAACTGAAGCAGATGTTTTCACTTTGTGGGTTACAGTGTCCCCATCTGCTAAAAGGGGTGGCTCCATAATACAATCTATGGGTTCTTTTCCATCCCTGAAATTCTGGTTCTCAAAAGTTTAACCAAGTTAGTCAATACAGTGAAATCCAGAATGCCCCATCTCATCTAATGGGAATGGTGGGATTTAAATTTGAAAATGGGGAAGAATGAATATCCAGACCCTTGCAATCTGTGTAGAAGTGACTGGGGTTACTCTGTTAACTGGTGTGCTTTATTGAATTATATGTATAATGTATAATCAGACACTGATTCAAACTTAAGTTTCCGTCTTACTGACAAAGCAGTTAATAAAATGCTCAGGGAGTTAGGAAAAGTGGACTTCACTTGGGGGAATCATATAAGCCTACCACACTGGGGAGATGGTAATGCTACACCTAATGGGCAGTAAAACAGATGTCATCAAATGATGACAGGCTTCGTCTTCAGAGACCCTATCTTCTACAAGGCTATCACTGCAAAACTCTGTACAGACCCAATACCATTTAGGTGACTGCAGCCTGGCATGTTCTTTGATATCACTGCAAAATGCTTTCTCAAAAACCAAGTAATACCACTTATGCCTCGTACCAAGGAATACCACTTAAGCTACATACAATAGTATTACAAATAAAGGTTAAAAACCTCTTAGTATTTATTGTAATTTGCAAGCTCTGTGAGGTCTCCAGAGACCAAGTTCAGACTCCCACTAAGTTCAGTAATACCTGCTTGTTATTTGTTTATTCCTGAGCCGCGAGAAAGGACTTAAATGTGAATTTAGAATTTTAAAATATTTGCAGTCAAAACCTCGACAATACGTATCTGACTTGAGAACACAAAACTGCACTCAAACCTTCTGACATCACAGCCAGTCTAAATTCTGGAAGCTCTTTAATGTCTGGTGCAAATATGGCCTCCAAAACAAGGAATGTTCCTCCAAAAGAATCCTGGAGCCATTTGCAAATTGGGGGCCGGCACCTAACAACTTGCATCATTTATCAATCTGCCTTGTGTTGTAATTTATTTTCTGTTCCCTTCTACTCAATTTTGAATATGGTAAGAAAGAGGCCATGGTGTTCTCATCTTTGTATCCCCTGTATTTGATAGCACAGTATTTTACAGATTAAGAACTCAACAAAAAATTCACATCAATCTCCTAAAAATTCCAAATGGAAGAGAAGCCAGCAAATACCTACACCTCCTTTACTCATTTTTTTTTTTTTTTTCTGACACATGGTAACTTTAGCATATACTGGAGAAGTTTTCTAACTACTAACTTTCTAACTATGTTCCAGAAAGTGCTAGGGCTCCACAGAGGTGCTAGAAAGTATCTACCAAATAATCTAATTCAACCACCTTATTCTACAGATAGTGAGCTACAGACATTGCGTGTGCTTAGGACAACATGGCTGTGTAGTCACAGAAATGGGACCAGAACACAGATATCTCAAACCCTGGTCCAGTGTTCTTGCCCACACAGCCCTTAGGATGGAAGGACCAAAAGGTGTCCTTCAAATCTCACCACAGAGTCTTGTCTCAAGCCCTTTTAAATTCTTCTTCCAGAGACACATTTTTCATAACTGGTCATAATAATGTTTGCTAACAGAGCCCTAATTCAGATGAGAGGATTTAGCTCATTGCAGATCAGGGTAGACTCATGAACTTTTCAAGGGATCTACATACATAAGCTGAATCACACCAGGGCTTCTTGTTCCTCTAACAGCAAGACACATGGGTTTTCTGGGCTATAGACATCAGAGGAAGAGTAGAGGTCCAGATTCAAGAACAATGAGATGAAAAAGGAAATGAACAGCATTTGTTGGATGGCATAGATTGGACCACTTCCATCACTGAGAACATTCTACTGCACACTTGTCTATCACTTGTCCCCTTGAATTCCAGTGAGGAGAGAAGTGAAGGCTAGAAGCTCAAAAAGTGATGTTTGCTCATTCAATGAAGATTTATTGTAGATCTACCACATCCATGTCCTATTCCAAGCCCTTGGCAAATATCAGTCAACAAAACAGACAAAATTCCCTGCCCTCCTAGCATGGAGCTTCTGTCATTTATAGTCCCTGTGAGAATCTGGGCAGAAGGAGAATTGCTTTAGGGCCCAGGAGTCAATCAGCAGGACACGGCTGGAGAAAGCTATTCTCCCAGTTCTGCAGGCTACTACCACCAATAGGACCTTTTCAAACAGTGTGAAGAGGCATCAGGCAAGGCAGAGAGCTGGGAGTTCTGGGGAGGGGCTTTCCCATCTGCAGTGGCCCTGGAAGGATCTAGACAGGAAGACCTGGGCAGATGCCATGTGGTGACTGCAGGTCATCAGCACTAGGAGAGGAACAGGGCACCCTTGGTGATCCTCAGATACACTTGCAGGAGGGGTAGGGGCAGAAGGGATAAAAGTTCTGTGTAGGAAGGTAAGGGTTTTGGGCTAGCATATTCTGGGTTTTTCATCATCACTCTATTCTATACCTACGAGCTGGTGAAGCCTACAGGGACATCTAGGTTACAGTTATGACACTATAGTTCACATCTGCATTCTTCTGTTACTACATAGCCATACTGTTTCATGTTACATATTGCTACAGAGCCTTAACACTTTTAGGAGCTACATAACATTCTATTATGTTGACAGATGATAAATTACATAGTTATTCTTCTGTTTAGATTGCCTTTCTTTTTAACTATCACAGATGAAGTTGCAAGGAGTGTTGTCAAGTATATAGTTTTATCCTTCTTAGTAATTATTTGCTCATGCATTAAACTAATATTTATTGTTTAGTATGCACCAGGCAATGTGCTAGGTGATACAGTGAACAAGTAAGACACTGATGAGCCAATTATACCTGCCTCATCATGAGGAGGACAGACAAGCATAGGCATTAAGATCAAGGGCCTGGAATGAGACCTCCAGAGGATACAAATCCCAGTTTCATTACTGGTGGTGTTAGGACCTTGGGCAATTTACTGAACAATTCTCTGTCCCCCATTTCTTCACCTACAAAATGGCAATAAAACCATACCTGGCTTAGCTGGGTTGTTGACTTGAATGAGGTCATATATTCAAAGCACTCAGAACTTAGCACACAGTAAGTACTCAGCGAATGTGAGCCTCAGCAAATCAGCATCAACTTCATGAACAGGGTGCAATGGAATCATACAAAAGGGGAAACCAGACTAGCATTCTGACAAGAAAGGAACAGGCATATCCTTATAACTAGTCCGCTCAGGCGCTAAACTGTACCGTGTATTATTTCATTCACTGCTCTGTTTGTAGAATCTATTGAGGAGTTGTTGAATTGCTGAGTATATCAATAAATGAATCATCCAGAAAGAGCACATGAGTCACATCAACAGCATCTATCATTACCATATCAAATTCACATCTATCTTGTCAAAATTGGATCTTATTTTTAAATATTTCTACTAGTTTAATAGTTTCAAAATATTAACTTCAGAGCTTTAACATTTCACCTGCGATCAGATTATACTATCACAACACTAATCTTGCACACCTTTACTTAGTAAGGATTTTTGACATTTCCCCTACATATTTGTTCACTGTTTTTATTTCCTCTTGTTTGACATATTTATGTTTATGTATTTTATGTATCCCTTAAAGTCTTAATGATTTTAATTACTTTCATGATATTTCATGGACAATAAATTTCAAGATCTTGTTTGTCCTTTGATGAAATAATCTTTGTAAACATATTTCCTGTTCCATTTCGTTTAGTTTGTTTTGGATACACACATTTTAATGTTTTCATATAATTAACTTTGTAAGCTCTTTTCTCCCGGTTTCATTACTTTAAAACCTACTATACCTCCAAGTATCTGATAAATAACCTATTTCATGCTAGCTTTCTAGATTATTTTCATCTCTCTTGCTAAATTGTGTAACTCATCTCATCTGGAATTTTCACCCAGGGGATAAATATGGATTATAACTAATTTTGCTTCAAACTGCAATCTAATTATCTTAATATTTATTACATAAAACTTGCTTTCCCACTTTTTAAAGATAAGCAGGTATTTTGAAAAGAAGGTTTCAAAATCGGGAAAACATAACGTGGTGGGAAATAAAAAAGAAAAGCAATGTGGCAGTTTCGGGCGGAGCTGGGGCTGGGAGCTCGGGGAAGAATGCAGGATAAACAGGAGTCGAGGCGTAGGACGAACACAAGAGAGTAGAAACATTCCCTGTGAGACATGAAAGAAGAAACATACTGGGTCATAAAATGAAATGGGGTCTGTAAAATCCAGGCAGATGCCAAAAGGGATAAATTCTGGGTAGACAATGTTTGGGACACTACTATAAACATCAGTCCACATGGGCCGTCTACAGCTTCCTTTTATCCCCACCCTCCATGGATCATTGGTCTCCCATGGCTCCCACCTAACTGCCCCACTCACAGGGAGGAGATACCACCGCAAGGCCGATTTCTCTACCCTCGCCTTGTTCCTTTTAAGGGGCAGGGAACTCTTCAGCCTTCTCTTCCCGACTTCTCTTCCCGACTCTTCCCAGCCTGCTCTTGTGAGTAGTGAGCAGTCCCCAACAAGCAGCAAGGCAGGTAACGTTGAGCAGCAGCACCAAGAGTCAAAACCACCACAATGAAGAAATTATCCATTCCCAAGAGAATGGATAGATCTCCAATCTATCTAGATACCTGAACGGAAAACCCTCAGGTGGGACAACAGGCTCCCAATGCCAGGTTTACATACGAAAGAGCCCAAACAGATTGTGGACTACAAGCCTCCGTGTAACACAAAAATGCCCAAGGAAAACCAGTTTAGAGGCTGGTGGGTAAGCTATCCCCCACACTGATGGTTTCAAAGTCTTACACATAGGTCATAGGATGTACAGACAGGTGTAGACAGAAATTGCCCACACTCACAGTCAAAATGGGCTGAATAACCACCTGACCATTGCTGCCATGATTGCATACCAGTTGCTCCTTCAGTCAGTACGAAAACAACTGTCTTTTCACTTCTTTGCCTCTTAAGACTTACAGGCCTTACTTGAAGGTACTGAAGTTATAGACAGAAGAATGGGTTTTTACAAATACTAAATACTAAAAATTCCTTTCTTTTTTAAAAAAAAGATTTATTTATTTGAAAATGAGAGACGGTGGGGTGGAGGTAGGGAGACCTACCCCGCAAGTACGCGGAGGAGCAGAGGGAGAAAATCTTCAAGCAGACTCCTCCCCACCCCCCGGCCAAATGCAGAGCTGGACGCGGGGCTCGATCTCACGACCTGTGAGATCCTGACCTGAGCCGAAACCAAGAGTTAGATGCTTAACCGATTGAGCCACCCAGGCACCCCAATACTAAAAATTTCTAAGATTGCATCCCAAGTTTCAACCTCTTAGATTAAAAAAATTTTTTAATCCAGATTTCTTATTTCACACAGCATCCCATTTTTCGTTATGTACCTGTGTGCAGAGAAGGATGAAAATGTGTAATAGGAACTAGAATGTGATCTATGGACATTACCATTAATGTGGATGGTAGAAAAGAAGTTCTCAAGTAGCTTCTCCTGGATCATTCCTTCTGAGATACAGACTCCTCTGAGCTAAAAGCTGAACACATCAATATCCTGCCTATCTATTCCAGAGATGCTGTGTTTCCCCTGCAGAAGACATCAAAACCCAGTCATGGCAGAAGGGCTCTTCTTGATCTAGCTCTTGCTACCTGTCTAGCCTGCTTTCCCACTGTTGCTGTCATGGTCTCTTCAGTTCCATTTATACCCAACCCTTGGTCGGTTCTAAGTGTGCCATGCTCCATCTCACATATGTGGTTCCATACAGTCTCTTTCCTCTCTCCTTCCCAACTTACCATCCCAACCCTGCTGCCTCAACCCAAGACTCTAACGAAGTTTTACCTCATCACTAAGGCCTTCCCTAACGATGTGAGAGAAGAGCTGAGAGACCCCACTCCCTGCCACATCGTCAGAGCAACGCACAGCAGCTTGGCACAGAGAGCAATGAACTGGAACTTTCTGGGTGTCTGTCTGACTTCCTCAAAAGGCCATGAGCTCCTGGAGGGAAGAAATCTTGTTCAGGACCTTGCCTCTTTCAGTGGCCCATCCTTAGAGTTTAGCAAAATGCTAGTCACATGGTCGGTACCTGATATTTTTTGAATGAATAAATGAGCAAATGGAACTTTTTACAGAACATTTTTTTTTTAAAGATTTTATTTATTCATGAGAGACAGAGAGAGAGAGAAACAGAGGCAGAGGGAGAAGCAGGCTCCCCGTGGAGCAGGGGACCCTGGGATCATGACCTGAGCCGAAGGCAGACGCTTAACTGACTGAGCCACCCAGGCGTCCCTACAGAACATTTTTTGATTGTGAAGCCAACTGAACGCCAAATTCTAGATTTTCTCTATAGTTTGCTTTCCAGTTTCTTACCCTTGTCTTACCTGACCCTAAATGGACCATTAGTATTATACTAGTCATTTGCTTTTACTGCCTTCCAAATCATTTCACTTAATTTTCATTTAAAAAACTCATTTTTTGACTGGTTTACATATTTCATTCAATGATGTAATTTCTGGTCAGAAACAAAAGAACTGACCCTCTGTAGCCATTCAGCTAAGACCTGGGAGGTATATGATATACATGGGGTGAACTATCAGGCAGGAAGATTTAGTATGTCGTGGGCATCAGTCAGTATATTCTAAAAAAGGAGTGGAGGGAGTTGGTTAATTTGAAAAGTTAGTTAGATAGAGGTAGTTTTAGAGAGCTTCTACCACAGATTGCTTAAAATCACACAGCAGAACTTTCCAGAGTCAAATGCTGAAGCTATTCAAAGCCACGTGATTCATTACTGACTGATGAGATGAGCCAAGATGTCTCCTTCCATTTAACTTAAATAACTTGATATGTCAAGTTCAGGTTATTAAAATATGTCTATTCATTCCTCAGGGCTCCATATATACTTCCTGGATCTGGAACATTCCATTAAATCAAGACAATATGTATCAAAACTGACTTCCTGAAGATAATTCTTTCTAATCCCCAGTATTGGCCCATGGGTATGTTTCTAATGAACTCTCTCGAGATGTAGCTCAGCCTCAGACTAAGTTAACTTTTGAAACATCTTAGTGTACACGCTAATACTCAGTTACCACAATAAAACAATTGGAGGTCTAGATTTTGTACAGGATAAGAATCAGAGACACGGAAGAGAAGTAAATTAAAACTACCATCATTAATCAGGACTAGAAAAATTTCCATATCCTTCTGGCAACTTTCCTAAATAAACCAGTATCATCAGGGAAACTACTTGAGTATACGAAGAAGAATTTCAGAAACTTTTCCCTAATATTCCTCCTGTTTCTCCTTTCCTTTTATGGCCTGTCAGACACTGAACTTAAGGCAACTATATAAGGATGTTTTAATTCAGAATTAAAATGCACCACACAATGATTTTTACTGATATAAAATGAAATACTATAATTCTTATCAACTAAAAAATTTACCAAAGTGATTTCAACATGAAGTTGTATAGTATATAACAGATCTGATCCAAACAATAAGAAAAAGCCCACATTATTTTTAGATGTGTATCTACTTTTAGAGTTATTCTGTTCTGGTAGAGGTAATTTCCACAACTGACCTGGTAACCTAAAAAACCTAATGGGGAAAGAGGGAAGCATTTCACACCTTTTATACCTATTAGTAGGTTTAACACCATTGGAGCTTGAAACCTATCAAATGCCAAAGATGTATTTTCACAAACAAGCTATTTGGAGCAAAACGTTTTCACCTTTAAAATTCTACTAATTCTCAGGGCACCTGAGTGGCTCAGTCGGTTAAGCGTCTGCCTTTGGCTCAGGTCATGATCCCGGGGTCCTGGGATTGAGTCCCACATTGGGCTCCCTGCTCGGCGGAGAGCCTGCTTCTCCCTCTCCCACTCCCCCTGCTTGTGTTCCCTCTCTCGCTGTCTCTCTCTGTCAAATAAATAAATAATCTTTAAATAAATAAATAAATAAATAAATAAAATTCTACTAATTCTCTACCTGGAATTGATGTATTTAAGCAACTTCACCACATGACTTAAGCACTTCCCACAGGATTCACTGTTTCTGGCCCCTAACTTTTATCAGGAAATAGATCCAGATGATGATGATGAAGGTAATAATAATAATACTTCCTAGATGTAATAAAATCACCTTCACTATAGAGATTTTTTTTTCTGTACAAGTTGAAAGTCTCGTGTATCAGAAGATCTCTCTTTTGGGAGCCAAGAGACCCAAGTTCCAGTCCTAGCTCTGTATGACACAGCTCAATGACCTTCGGCAATTCAATCTGGCTCTCTGGAACTTGGTTCTCTAGTTAGTAAAACAACAGATCTAACTGAAATATACATTTCCTTCTTGGTGCTAAACTTTTATACATCCTATAATGTACAAAATGTTAAAGACTACTGCTTCTGAGCCACAAAAACTGGAGCCACATTCTTCTCTGTCCCATAACCTGCACATTGTGACCAAGTCCTACAGCCCCTCTCTCATCTTCAGTAACTTTCCTGTTTATTTTTTTCCTCTGCATTCCCTGATGCCTTTGTCCAAGTTCAGGCTACTGTATCTTGCGTGGACTATGGCAAAGCCTTCTTGATTTTTCTTACCTCTCTCCGTACCATGTCCAGAATGTACTTCCTGACATATATACTCAGTTAGCTCATTACCCTACATGGTTTTTCTGTGGCTATCGCCTAAAAGAAAAACAAACAAACAAACAAAAAAAACCCCACAAAAAACATGTTTTCTCAATGGAATTCAGGTAAAAGTCCCAGGGGGTAACTTACCTCACAAACTGTTGGTTTGTGGTAAGAATTAACGGCTCTACTCATGGTAACAGTGCATTAAATACTAAGTGCTGCGGTCTTATCTCCACCAGGTCCTATTTTGGGCATTTTTGACCACAAAATCAATTTACGTGTGATTTCCAGGAACATACCACTCTCTCTTTTTCACTCATGCCAATGCACATGGCTAGACTCTGGAAGAATTCACACCTTTCCTTCTTCTTCAGTTCTTGGGCCCACCACCATTCCATGTCCTCTTTCCCTGAAGCCTCCCTTGATTGCCCCCTGCAGACCTAGGAGCTCCTGCCTGTGCACCTAGGATGCCTAAGTAGATGCCCCAGAAATGCCAGTGGTTTGAATGAACCTCATTGGAGCCAGCTTGCCAGCCCTCAGACAGAAGGCCAGAACACCCAAAGTTAAACTCTGTCTGGGTTTATGCAGGGACCAATTAAGAATTTTTCCTAGTACAGCCTTTTCTGTTTCTTTTTATTCCAAATGACATCAAAATAAGTAGAGTAGTAATGCTTGAAGTGAAGGGATCGTTTCCGCCAGCATTACATGATATTTTAGACTCCTCCAACGCTTTTTCCACCACTTAGATAGCAGCAATCCTGGAAAAATTGAACATTTCTTCTACCTTGGTCACAAGCCTCAGAGTGTGTTAGAACTTTTAATATTATATCCAGAATATTTTTAAACCATATTTTGTATTCTCTCCATAATTTTTTACATACTGCAATATTTCCAATGTTAAGCGATGATTCAAAGTCTCTTAAAGCTTCCTACTTCCTAGGTCTAAAAGGAACACTCCCTCACTCTCTTTCCCAGAGCCCTTGGCCTTTTGCTTCCCAGACACATCTGTGCCACGTCTATGAATCAGGAGTCTGACAACAAGAGTCCTTGTTTGTATCTGGCAGGTCTCTTCTGAAGGCCTCCTACAAACTTCAACTAATTGCTCACTTACACTGTTCTCCCTATAGAAAGCTTCTATTACCACTGGAAGAGAAATGCTATGCACGTGGATAAACTTATGGCTTGTTCCTAATCTTCATGAGTGACTTATGATGAGATATCTTCCAGCTTTGAACAAGCTGATCAACAGCCATGCAAAGGAAAGACAGTGAATCTTATTTGTCAACTACATGTATCACCAATATGGTCCAGATTAGGAAAGCTTATATTTGCCTTGAGGACAAGAACAAAATTTCTGCTTTTACCATTCACATAAAACTGCAGACCTCTTACAATTAAAATGGAAAATTCTAGTTTTCATCACCCAATACCCCATAGAAAACACACACACAAAAAAACAAAGATTGATGGAATTTTCCAATTATTAGATATATGATCATGACATCCAGTCAGAATTCCTAAAGCCAACAAGAAAAAATAACATTTAAGGACTCAATTTTGATTTTTAAGATATTGTTTGGCCACTATCTTTATATGCTCTTGTGTACGAATCTATTGACACACATATGAACGAATACAAATCTATTGAATCAACATTCAGGACTGATAAAACCTCACCCTTTATTCTGGTACCTTAAATTCAACCCGTCAGCCACAAAAGGTAGAGAGGAACAATACCACTGTCTCCCTCCAAATTTGCTCTTCTGAGCCTGACAAAACAAATGATTTATCTGTGGCTGTCATTCTATTCTAAAATTGATCAGTATCAAATCAGTTCTTCCACATGTGTTTCTCGGTTGCCTATGGAACTATTAAGGACTGCTAGCAAACATGCTCACTGTTACAAGTCACTTCATTTCCATTTGAACGGAGCCATTCAAAAGCCAAGGGAGATACGGAACAAAGAGTTGAATGAGAGCTGTCTAGAAGTACAGAAGAGATTATTTAGTAACGAACCAAATGATCCAAAATGTCTTAAGACTTATCAGTAAAAGTTATATGAATGTTTAGTCTAAGATCCAAGTTCTTCAATATGCCCAACATAAAAAAGAAAAGTCTCTACTTCATTAATAAGTTAAAATATATCAACCCTTGGGCTCCTGGGTGGCTCAGTTGGTTAAGTGACTGCCTTCGGCTCAGGTCATGGTCCCGGAGTCCTGGGATCGAGTCCCACATCGGGCTCCCGGCTCAGCGGGGAGCCTGCTTCTCCCTCTGACCCTATCCCCTCTCATGCTGTTTCTCTCTCTCTCTCTCTCAAATAAATAAATAAATAAAATCTTTAAAAAAAATATATATCAACCCTTGTCAGCTAATACATCTAGTATTAAGTGATGGAAATAAACTATCTTAAAATGCTTTTATGCCAATATTGACATTATCTAATCATCCACATGAAAATGTTTGCAGAAGGCAAGGACAATGAAGTCTCAATAAGGATATGGCTATCTGTCCCCTACGTAAGAGAAAGGTGCTAAGAATTGTTGGACTTCTGCTCTTTCTAGCGTACTATACTCATTGTCTCATTCATTCCTTATAGCAACCCTGTGAATGACAGTTTCATATCAAACCATAGAAGAGATAACTGAGATTCTAAGACCATTAATATTCTTCCCAAGGCACATGATTAATAAGTGGCCGTCCATATTTACAGTCTACCATGCTGTCTCCAAAGTGTGCACATTGTCCTCAAAGATTCTGGAGAGGTCAGGAGGTGATGGAAAGGCCCAGTCATGGTTGTTATGACTAGTGGCTACTGCAAACACCCATGGAAGCAACAGCCAGAGGCCAGGCACTACAGTCTCTCCTCCTAATGAGAAGTACTAACCTCTCATGGCTCCTCCTGCACCTAGACGTAGACCCTGAATCCTTCTCAACACACTGCAAGGGTCAGCCACAGGTAGAGTTATTAGATAAAATTCACTTTCCATCCCTAAGTATTGCAATGATCAAGAATAATGAGGCAGAAATAGTGGTTGCCACTAACCACAAGGGCTCAACATCTAGTTACAAGTGTCCTTGGTCTCTAATACGGATTTATTCTCCACCGAGCTGAAAAAGCCTATTTCTATTGGAGGTCAAGCCGCTGTACTGAATTCCCATATTTTCCCATTTCTTACACGAATCATTATTAAAAGAACAAATGGAGATGTGGTGCTTCATCTGTAAGAGTTCAGAAGCTAGTGAGAGGAAACCAAACTTACACGGGTGTTAAAGCTCTTGCAAGGGCCACCCAAGGACGCTGACACAATCAATCAAAATATCCCCTTGGAAGCAGTACTGCCCTAACTACATGAATGACCCGCTCCAAGGAATCCCAAGGCACTTGGATCCCATTAAGTTCAAGTTTTGCTATTCACCTACCAACAATTAAAAGGGGCAGGGCTCTTCAAGACCCTAATAAATTTTCTCCATGTGGCTACAGAAATGGAAAATTGTCCACAACAGTTATTTTCACAGTTGGATTAAATCTTGTAATTCTCTGGGTTGAGTACATGGACTTGCTCGGCCTCACTTTTCTAATCAGGGAATGGGAATAATACACCTATTGTTCTCAGGAAGAAGAGAAAGAGTATGTGAAAAATGCCTACAACAGTGCTGGGGGCACAGAGGGTACTCAATAAACATTAGTTCTCCTTTTCCTGCACCTCCAGGCTAGCTCTTTTCCCAGAGGTCTAACTCCAGGAATTTTTCTTCTCTAGAAAGCCACTGAACTCTCACACAGGAAGCTAGAGCAGCCCAAATTGGACCTACCCATAGGTCCCAGAGGCAGAGTCAGCACATGGCTTCAGCAGGGACCCTCCCACCAGAAGCACAAACACTGGAGTTCCTGTCTTTCCGTTATTTAAACGTATTACTTAACGAGTTAAATCATCAGACAGAAAGATGAACAAATAGAAGAGAGGAGGAGCAGAATTCTTTCTCTGGCAATGGAACCAGCGACGTCGTCTTTAGGACACGGGGTGCCGGCGGTGGGGGCTTGTTGAGAACTCAAACTCACCAGCTTGGTTAAGTGGCTGCCGAACTGAGCCCTGACTTGAAAGCCAGCCTAAGGTTCAGAGGAACTGTTGCCATTCCTCTCGCTGCAGCTTAGAAGGACCCATATTTTCCCACTGTTTGTGAGAGGAAGCCCTTCAGCAGCAGGGCGCCCAGGGGCAGCAGGTTGCTGCACTCCATGAAGACCAGCGGGGCTCAGTCAAGGCCAAGGGGAGGCAGCCAAGCCAAATGCAGCTGTTGCTATATGGCCACAGCTCACCAGGCTGCAGCTTTGTCCCCTTGCTCCGAGAGGCACACTCCGGGCTGGGATTAGGCAGACCCGAGCCCCCGCACATTCCCATCTCATTGCATTCTGTCTGGCCATGAGACAAAGCAGCACAAGGGACATTTCATCTTACCTTAAATGAGCTCTCCAAAGAAATGTGTTCCCTGCCTCATGACATGATGTGCTAGGCTAAACCTGTGTCATCAGTTTCATAGAAAAAAAGGTAAACTCTTGTGTTTCTACCATTTTGAAGACCAATAAGACTTTTGTCTTCACAGCTACTCAGCCTTTAGGTACAGTACGGTCCATTTGAAGGATCAGGGTTACAGGGGAGGGGGAGAAGGGGAGAAAAGGGTGGGGGAAGGAGGGACACACAGGGGAGAGAAGGAGACAGAAGGGGAAGATTCACTGATTTGCATCTTTTTTTTTTTAATTTTTTTATTCTTATGTTAATCCCCATACATTACATCATTAGTTTTAGAAGATTCACTGATTTGTGTCATTTAACAGTTATTACACTAAGGGATTTTAGTTTATATTTTAAGTTCCAGGAAGCCAAAATGTTTTGGGTAATACCTGTGAATCACTGGAAAGAAATCTTCCATTTTCTGGCTAAAAGGTGACTCCTTTGATAACCACAGAGTCAATGAATCATAGGTACTTTATTACTCGACTTCCTTTCACTGAGCTAAGAAAAAGTTACTCAAGACCCCCTCTAGGAATTAGCCAAGGAAAAGTGAATCTCCCAGACTTGAGCTCATCTGGGACATTCTCTCTCAATTTCTCCTCTGGGTTCATTTCAGAAAATGGCACATAACTGTGGCATCCTGTCTTTACCATACCCTGCAGAAGTTGCCTTCCGTAGCTGGGATGGGAGGGCCTCTGTGCCAATGCCCTGGGCTATTTCTTCAGCAGGACTGCTTGCATTTTTAATTCTAAATCCCTGGGTATCTGGATTTGATATTCCACATATTAATCTCTACCTGAAGTTTACACAGCATTATCTACTGTTTGGTTGAGCAAAGTTTACATAATGACTGGGGAATATTCTGTTCTGCATATACATTCTTCTCTGAGTATCGACATCCTGGTTTCCCCCAGTGCCTCTCGTCTTGCTTGTGTGGGAACAGGGGTCAGTAGGAAAGGCTAGAGCAGAATCCAGCTCTAATACTCCCTCCTCACACATACAAACTGTGTTAGAAATCACCACACAGTGGCATCCTCCGACAGCAGGCCACTGCAAGAAATCTCCAGATACAGAACCTTAAACCTCAAAATCCCATTTGGCAATGCAATGAGAGTCGTAAGTCTGCATCTGAGCCAAAGCTCGGCCACTAGCTGTGACTGTGAGGTAGTCCACTTCTGTCTCTGGGCCTCAGTGTTCTGATCTATAAAATGAAAAACGTGAACTAGATGCTCTCAGCTCTAAGGATCTCCCACTCACGGGACTATTTGGTACAACTGTATGATCACTGGCTCTCAACTTCTCAGAAACACCAATGACTGGAGAGAAGCCACTTGGGGAATGCCATTTTCCTTCCTTCATTGCTTACTGTCCTCACAGCAATTCATTCCCATACATGTATTAACCACATTTTAATGCTTTCTGCAGTAACAACTTCTTAAAAAACCAAGACAATAACAAGTCTCTGGAATCCAAACACCTTTGATGTGTGACTTATACATTTTTCAGCATCTATAATTTTAAGGTTAAATTATATATTAAATTTCGGGCGCCTGGGTGGCTCAGTTGGTTAAGCGACTGCTTTCGGCTCAGGTCATGATCCTGGAGTCCCTGGATCGAGTCCCGCATCGGGTTCCCTGCTCGGCAGGGAGCCTGCTTCTCCCTCTGACCCTCCCCCCTCTCATGTGCTCTCTCTCTCTCATTCTTTCTGTCTCAAATAAATAAAATCTTTAAAAAAAAAATTATATATTAAATTTCAAAGGCCAAGTACTTCAGAAAGGGTGGGGGGAAGAGATTCCATGTGCTTTCCATGCATGCCTTGAGTCCAAATAAAAAAACACTCTTTAGTCACCAATGGGGTAACTATCAACTGTGTAAAATCTGTCATTTGTGGAACTGTGAAATGTTTAAATTCTTTAATGAAAACCCCAGAGAGCAAATTAAACTGAGTCAAAGTTCTTTGGATGCTCCTAAAATTTATTAAAGCTATGTACAGATGACAATTTGTTTGTATCAGACTGAAAACTTCAGTTAAATGACATAAAAACATCGACATACTAGGCAATGCAATCAATTTATGTTTCATAAGTTTAACGTACACAAGAAATTAAACAAACTGGTAACATTTGTTAACGCCAATCTCATGTCTTACAGTATGTTTTTTTCCTAAAGATTTTATGTATTTATTTGAAAGACAATGAGAGAGAGAGAGAGAGAGAGCACATGAGAGGGGGTAGGGTCAGAGGGAGAAGCAGACTCCCTGCTGAGCAGGGAGCCTGATGTGGGGCTCGATCCCGGGACTCCAGGCTCACAACCTGAGCCGAAGGCAGTCGCTTAAACAACTGAGCCACCCAGGCTCCCCATGCCTTACAGTATGTTAAAAATATGCTTGGCGTTACAGTTAATGAATTGCATTCTGAGGTAATCAGTTGTATGCTGTACTACTGTAATCAGGCAATTAATAATAACCCTAAACATATGGACACTGCTCTGATCAGAAAGCACTCTGAGAAACCACACTTCACTGAACCCTCTGAACAACCTTCTGAGGTGGGTATCATCTTTCCCGTCCTACAAAGGGGGAAGGAAGCTCACATACACACGTGACAGAGCTTCCCCCAAGACACAAGAGTCAGTGAACAGCTTGAGTCAGATGCGATGGATGAAAGTAGTATGTGGGTCTGTCCGTGGCCAGCAGAAAGAAGATGGATCAGACACATCAAATGCACTCTTTCTTCTGAGGCTTCAAGCCAGTGCTAGCCCAGAGGAACTATGCGACACCACCGTGCATGGGGCAGGGCATGGCTTCCGAGGAAAGCCTCGCTGTGCTTACTCACTTGCTCTGTAGCCTCGGGCAAGCTACTTACCTTGTCCGTACCTTATTTTCCTCATCCATAAAGTGAGAATAATGACCTGATCCTTCAGGGCTGTTGTAAGGTGAAGACAGAACGCATATAAAATGTCTTAACACCGTTCTGTACATACAGAAGGCACTCACTAAGTATTAATCTAAAATTTCTGATCCCCTCCAGTATATTTATATGCCCCCATCAACAAAATTCAGGCTTTACCCTGGTGTACCCCTCAGAGTTTGTTGTGCAGTATTGAAGAGAGGTCACAGCTGATCAAAGGAAGACGAATTCAGTACCTTGATTTGATTAACAAGATTTTATCAAAAACAAATTTCTCTACCAATTGTATGTAAGGAAGAAGAAACACACTGGTAACCCTGACTACATAAAAAAATCACAAGTTTCTTCACGGCCTAAAAAGAAAAACACACTACCATAAGTAAAGTTAAAACACCAACAATCCAGTGGAAAAGAAAAACAGCAAAGGAGAAAAACGTTTGGAGAACTGGGTTCTCAACCAGGAGTGATTTTTGCTCCCAGGGACATTTGGTAAGGACTGGAGACATTTTTAGTTGCCACATTTGCTGGGGAGGAGAGGGGAGATTGCTACTTGAATCTAGTGAGGAGACACCTGAGGTGGTGCTATTCAAGATCCTACAATGCACAAAACAGCCCCTTGAAACAAAGAACTGTCCAGCCCAAATGTGAATGATGCTGAGGTTGAGAAACCCTAATGCAGACACAGGAGAAGACTCATTTTGAACTCAAGTTCAAAATGCTTAATAATCTGTATTGGAAAGGATATGGTCAAACAGACAATCTCTGCATTAGGAAACACAAACCGGGGTTCTAAATCCAAATGTAAATTCTCTGGACTGGGAATGTAAGAGGGTTCATCTATATTATAGGTAATTTGGTAATCATCCATTAAAATTAAGCCAGAACTTACCCTCTGATGCAGCAATTCATTTCTAAGAATTGATAAAATTTTTAAGATATTCACACATGTATACTAAGAATTCATTATTCACTACAGCTCAGATAACAACGGCAAAAGTTGAAAAGGCAAATACTGGACACCACAGTTAACTATGTTACAGTATATGCCAGGATAAAATATCATGCGGCCTTTAAAAAAAAAAAAAAAACAACAAGGCATATTTGTTTGTGCTGATATTAACTGTTAAGCAAACAAACTAGACTGACTTTCACTCCAGAGTAGGTCCTGCTGTGTTTTTTAAATCTTGTGCCATAAGTTACATAATCCAAAAAGTGCATTACATTTTTTTTTTTTAAAAGAAGATGCCATACAAATCAACTGTTTTAAAAATCTGTGTTCAGGTCCTTAACTGTAATTTTAGTGTTAGTCAAGGCACAGTCAGGACAAAGAGGCACATTAAAATGTGGCAAAACTGAAGACAGTCTAATAGACTTTTTTTTTTTTAAGATTTTATTTATTTATTTGAGAGAGAGAAAGAGAGGGAAAGCACAAAGGGGGAGTGAGAGGGAGAAGCAGACTCCCAGCTGAGCAGGAAGCCCAACGTGGGGCTCGATCCCAGGACCCTGAGATAATGACCTGAGCCATAGACAGACGCTTAACCGACCGAGCCACCCAGGCGCCCCTAAAGAGACTCTTGACGTAGGTATATAGGAACTCGACTGAGTTTTGAGAAAACCATAGTAAGAACAGTACCCTGGAACTGCCAAAGAAAGAAACTGGCAAAGAGAGCTCCTCCTGAAAGAGGCTGTGGCCTCAGGTCAAAAAACACCAAGACCCCCAGGGAGACTGCGGGCAGCCGCTGGGAATAAATACCACAACCTATCTCCCCTTCCGCCCTCCAGTATCCTACAGAAGGGAGTCCACTGATGCCTCCAGGGACACAGAGCTGGGCGGGAATTCAGGCAGAAGCGTTATTAAACTCTGTCCTTTGGCTGTTGAAGAATGCTCAGTCATCTGGCCTTTCTTTAAGTCCACACACAAAAAAAATTCAAGGAGCTGTTAATCCAAGTAAATTAAGATAACCAGAAGAATTGGCAAGAGATAAATGAAGCCAAACATGCATCAGATGGAAAAAAAACTACCTCTTCAATTACTATAAAAACCAGGCTCCTTAAGTTTAAAATGAGCTTTTAACTTTATCCCCCCCACCCCCAGTAAAGTGATTTAAATCCTTGCAGCTCAGATTTTTAATCCTAAACCATACATCTGTTACAGTTTGTAGAAGGGTCCCAGCACACTCTAAGGCTTACAGGCCCTCACTGCAGTTTTCTGAAAAAATTTTAAGAAAGAGGGCGCCTGGGTGGCTCAGTTGGTTAAGCGACTGCCTTCGGCTCAGGTCATGATCCAGGAGTCCCGGGATCGAGTCCCACATCGGGCTCCCTGCTCAGCAGGGAGTCTGCTTCTCCCTCTGACCCTCCTCCCTCTCGTGCTGTCTCTCGTTCTCTCTCGCAAATAAATAAATAAAATCTTTAAAAAAAAAATTTTTTTTTAAGAAAGAAAGAAAAAGAGAAAAGGAGAAAAAAAAAATGAGCCCTCTACAACCTGATTGACCCAACCCAAATCCACATCCTCTCATTCCACCCTTTAAGAGCTGTGTGCCCCTCAGGCCACCATGGAGTCATTCTGTTTCTGGCCAAACTCTTCTGAGCACTTTGACTTTAAAAAACTAAGCAAAAAACTGGGCGCCTGGGTGGCTCAGTTGGTTAAGCGACTGCCTTCGGCTCAGGTCATGATCCTGGAGTCCCAGGATAGAGTCCTACATCGGACTCCCTGCTCAGCAGGGAGTCTGCTTCTCCCTCTGATCCTCCCCCCTCTCATGCTCTCTCTCTCTGTCTCATTCTCTCTCTCAAATAAATAAAATCTTAAAAAAAAAAAAAAAAGATAAAAAAAAAACTAAGCAAAAAACAAACAAAAAAACAATCATTTGTAAGCTTGTCAAATGTGTCCCATTTTCTGTTTAAACCTGTCAAGGGCAATGACATGTATCACCACATTATAGATCACTGGACTTAAATAAAATCGTGCTTTGATTTAAAGTGAAAAGCAGAGCCAGACAACTACAAAAGGGAACACACTGCATATACTAGCAAATAACAGTAAATATTTTCAGAATAAAACATACTAAAGAAAGCCTAATCCCATTTCTATTATATCTTTTTTTTTCCCATAAAAATGGGTATATTAGATTGGATAGTATCATTTTAGAGCTACAAGGGATTTTGAACATCTACTCCCTAAACTCCTCCTTTTGCAGATGAAAAAATTAAGATTTCAAAATGAGTCTTGTTCAAGGGGCAAGACCAGGACTAGAACTCGGGTCTCCCAAGACTCGCAATCAGTACTGACTATTGATTACACTGTAATTAAGTACTTAGCCTAGTGGAAATCTCAGCTTTTAAAAAATCATCTACAACAAACCAATTCAAAATTGGGCAAAGGACTTGAATAGATACTTCTCCAAAGAAGATATACAAATGGGTGATAAGCCCATGAAAAGAGACTCGACATCATTAGTAATTAGGAAAATGCAAATCAAAACCCCAATGAGAGATACCACTTCACACCTACAAGGATGGTTATCACCAAAAAAAGGCAGTGGGGGAGAGTAATAAATATTGGCGAGGATGTTATAAAATTAGAACCTAGCATGCCACTGGTGCGAATGTAAAACAGTGCAGCCACTGTGGAAAACAGTTTCACAATATCTCCTAAGTTAAACGGAATTATCATATGATCCAGTAGTTCCATTTCTATGCATATTCCCTAAAGAAATCAAAGCAGGGTCCCCAACAAATCCTTGTACACCAATATTCATGGCAGCATTATTCACAGGAAACCTAAATGTCCATCAACAGATGAATGAATAAACAAAGCAGTTTCTATGCATACAATGGAATATTATTCAGTCTTAAAAAGGAAGGAAATTCTGGCACATGCTACAACAGGGATGAACCTTGGAAACATCAGGCTAAGTGAAATAAAAAAAAAAAATCAGCCATGTGAATCATGGGCTGAGGGTCTCATGAAAAGCAGCAATAAAATATTGCTATGCTGATGGAATTAAGAACAGGCATTTCATTCAAGTAAAAAAAAAAAAAAAAGCACCAAACAACTGAAAATTCCAAGTTTCCTGGGCAAGATGACCAAAACCTAAGGGAAAACTGGGTAAGGGGTTATATGCAGATGAGGGCAAGGTCTTACTTGCTCTCTGGGCTGTTTCTCAGGCCAAAAGTGAATGCTTTAAAAACTTGCTATACCTCGTTGTCCAGCTAACCTGGAGTGTTTTGGCCACAAAGAGGCTTTTCTTTTTTCAACAAGTTAAATAATATGTCAGACTCTCAATGCTTGGATAGTTTTTTCTTTTAAACTTGGCAAAAATGACCCTTCAAAAGCATGTGTAAAGACATTTGGGTTAGAAATAACAAACCTGCAACCCTCCCAAGGTGCTCTGTTTATTTGAACATGTGATGATGCTATTGTTCAAATAAACACACTCTGCTTTCTCTCCCTTTCCAGCGGCCGTAGCACAGACACTCTGCAAATGAATGTGCACGGTAGCAATGCTTAGTGTTGAAAAGTGGTTTCTATTATACAATCATTTCTGAGATGTGCAAAAAGTGCCTCCCTTGCTAAGCATTTTCCCACTTGTTATTTCTTCAGTGTCCAAAGAATCCCCATAAAAGCCAATCAAACCACTTGAGTCATCCAGAGACACCGCAAATCATCTCAATCCCTGCACCCTCTGAAATCCAACATGATCATCAGGTATAAATTATCAAATGCAAATTTGGCCTCCAGGAGCCTGGGTCCCGTTTCTAGATAATACATGTATACAAGAAAGGCTGAAAGAACTAGCTGTCAGTTCAAGCCCCTGCACCATCACCAGAAAAGTGCCTTGTGACAAAACACTGAAGGTCTCAGCTAGAGAACAATCTTGAGATTTAAGAGGGTGGATTCTCCAGGGACCTGGACAAAATATCAGAGAAGGTCTGAGATATTGTCCAAAAGGGAAAAATAGCACTGCCTACAGCAGTACTTCTTAGCTTCGGCACTGCTGACATTTTGGACCAAATAATTCTTTGTTGTAGGGGCGATCCTGTGCACTGGGCGATGTTTAGGGGCATCCCTGGCATCTGCCCACTACATGCCAGGAGTATCCCCCCCCCCCTCCACCGCCAGTATGGACAACTACTAATGTCTGACACTGCCAAATGTCTCTTGGAGGGAAGCGGGGGACAAAACTTCCCCATGTTGAAAATCATTACCCAAACTCGGCTTTCCCCTTCCCATCTGCATCATGGGTGTGAACCAGAGACTGCATAGTAACTGAGGGAACTGAGCATGCGCCACCTGCAATACGTCTGCTAGATGCACAGGAAGCAAAAGGTAGAGGCCAGAGTGAGGGGAAGGAAATACAGTGGGACTGTGGGGGCAAAAGGAAGAAGAGTTTTAGCTTTGCTATCCCAGCTAATGAATTCATTTTATTTTATTTCTATTTTATTTCCCATTAAGTCAACTTCTCTAGTATGCTGTAGGTGCTCTCAAATATCATATTAATGAGTTAACATCTAGGCACTTCAGGTGCCTAGGGAAACTTGGGTGTAACAAAGTTCAGGTCAGAGATTATGTTGTCAGAGAGCCAGGCTGATGCTTGAGTGAAGGGTTTGGACAACTCAGTATCATTCGAGCATACCTTATCTTGAAGACTGTATTCTCAAGTCCTTTCAAAATGCTTAATATTAATCACAAGGAGAACTTAAGTGGAATAAGGATGGATCTGTGCAAATACATCTCCCATTTCACTTCATCCAGAAAAACAATTCAAATTTATGTCCTATTACTAGTAGGCAAAGAGTATCGCCCTTGCATATAGTTGTGCAGACTATGGAACTTTTTTAAGATTTTTATTTTTATTTATTTTAGAGAGAGAGAGAGAGGGAGCACAGCGGGGAGGGGCAGAGGGAGAGAGAGAAAAAGTCTCAAGCAGACTCCACACAGCACACAGCCCGACACGGGGCTCGATCCCACAACCCTGAAATCAGGACCTGAGCCAAAACCAAGAGTCGGCTGCTTAACTTCTGTTAGCATTCCAAAGCTGACAAAAGTCAGGAAGAGTCATCTCACTGCCTGGAGTGCTGGCTGCACTGCAGAAACCAGCTAGCTGCCCTCGGGAGGGAAGGGGACAATCATCTGGAGAGCCTGACACATAGCCCTTGAAATTCAGGGGACATGATGAACAAAGAAATTTTCTGACTGTCCCTTGGAAAACTGTGAAGGCAGGAGGTCAGCTAGAGCAGGCTGGACTGGTAGGGTAAAGAGAGAAGGCAGCCCTGCACACAGGCATCTGAGGCTACCCTTTGCGACCCTGCCCAAGAGGCGGTCTGGCAGGTGAGGCGACGCCAGCTTTTTTTTTTTTTTTTTTAAGATTTTATTTATTTATTTGACAGAGAGAGACACAGCGAGAGAGGGAACACAAGCAGGGGGAGTGGGAGAGGGAGAAGCAGGCTCCCCGCAGAGCAGGGAGCCCGAGGCGGGGCTCGATCCCAGGACCCTGGGATCACGACCTGAGCCGAAGGCAGACGCTTAACGACTGAGCCACTCAGGCGCCCCAGGAAACACCAGCTTTAAGAGAGAAAGGAAAGGAGGTAGGAAAGTTGCAAAGGATTAACATATTTCAATTATATAGCATTTATATAACATTTCCTAATACAGTGTCACTCATGAGAATTCGGTAAGTATCATTAAATAAAGATAGTGTATCTTTTTGAAACGATTTTTGTTGAATTAGTAACACCTTAGATCTCTGCTACTCTGTGGGTGATGCATGGCCCCCAGCAGGATCCCATCCCCAGGAGCTTGTTAGGAATGCAGAATCTCAGGCCCCATCCCAGAACCCCTGAATCAGAACCTACCTTTTGTCAAGATTCACAGTGATTCCTGAGCATGGAAGGGTGATGGGCACTGGCTTAGACTACAGGTTCTCTATCAAAGTTGTATCTAACCATTGCCAACATCGGTGGTTTTCACAACACACACACACCCCCAAAACACACCCCGGCACTATGATCCAGAAGGCCAGCAGGGTGGGCTGGGCATCTGTACCTTTCAGTAATCCACAGGACCTTCTCCTGTAGAACTAGGACTGAGAACCACTGATATAGGGGTTGGAAAAGGAAGACATTTGAAGTCGGGTTTCAGCCAGAGCTCCTAACTACTATCATACCACCCTCACCCCCATAAACATTGTTATACAGGTGAATCCACTTCTCCTTCTAGAGGCTTCATGAAGTCACCTCCAACCTCTAACAAAATGTACAATTAGATATACTTTTGTCTCAGGACTGATGAGGAACCCCATTCAAAATGATCAAACAGGATAAAAATGGCACACCCAATGGAGACACGCAAAGCAAGACAGGTTGAAAAGATAGACACTGGACGCCTCCAACTTGAACCCTGTCCAAGGCTGCCTGGGATGTGTCAGTTTGACTCAGCACTGACTTGTCAGGAGGGCTTGTTATTTGTGAATGAAGATGAAAGGAACCATTCACCAGCCACCAGCAAATTGTTAGGTTTTCTTGTCTAGATTTTGTCTTGAGGGAAGAGAGAACAGGACCTGATTTAAATCAGACCCTGATTTTAGCCACTGTTACTGCTGCATACCCAAATATTCAAACTCAGCCACCACTGGAGCCGGTCAAATTTCAAATAACCAGCTAAAATAGAGCCCAAGCTCTTGAATCCCACCCTGATTTCTAGGATGGACTATTACACAAATTGGACACTATCAGTCCCTCGTGCAGTATGTTTCTAAGAGTTAATTTCCTTAAACAAGATCCCTCAGAATTCTGAAGTTTTCAAGAGACTGCCAGGTAAAAAGAAGAAATACTTCTGGCAGAAAACGGTCTATAATATGATGAAGTTTGACAGAAGGGAAATAATAATTACTGTATGAGCAGCACAGTCAGAAGGTCTTTTACCAAATAAGGTTATGATTTCTGCAGTGAATGTGTTTCAATAAGAGGATATTTTCAGCCTGAAGAGTTAGCTTCTTTTTCAAAATGCATATAATACAGAGTAAATTCTGTTTAATGCTAATTCATCTATTTACCAAGTACACAACTTTGGCGTGAATTTTTTTTTCTTTTCCATACAACGTCATGGTTTTCTGGGCACATTACGGGGCTCTCAGATGTTTCTAATTACCCTCTCTGTACACCCAATAAAACATCTGGCTCAAAATGTTATTAATACCACAAGAAGATCCAGAGGGCTCATAAATCACCCTTTCTTCAGAAAGGGACAATGCAGTGGCAAAAAGTGACATATTCTAATCTTGCTAAATAAGGCTAGTTAAGAATGTTCCAGTGCACTTCCTAATTTGCCAGAAAAAAGGGCAGTGGTCTGCTTTCCTTACTGTAAAAAAATGTTAATGTCAAGTTTCCCTTTCACCTCTCCTAAGGAAAATTTGACGAAAATCAGGTTGAGTTTTTGCACTAGGAAATCTTAGAAACTCTTCATATTCCAGAACAAATTTTTATTGAATCTGATGGGCATATGAAGTTTGGTTTCAGAGTGAAGAAATTTCTCGTTACTGCCCAAAGTTTTCATTTTTCCCACCAAATCTTACAAAAGCCAACACTGCAGTCATGCCAGGTTTTTTTGGTAATTATTGCATGAGTCTAAATTCAAGATAATGGTGTTGAGCAGAAAACCATTCCTTAAACCCCTACTCTTCCACTAAAGAGAAAATCAAGGTCCTTTTTTTTTTTAAAAAAAAAATCAAGTTTCCATAAGTGTATCAATGACAGCATTACACTAAATTGGCAAAGGAAGGGCATCTGGCTCTTCTCATTTTACTTCTGATATGATTTTGGAGAATCGATCTCAAACTTCCTAACTAGCTTTATCCTTCCCCATTTGGTAGTTATTTTATTTTCCTGGACTGCGTAACATGAAGATGACTGTGTGGCTGCCCTCAAAAACATTTTCGTATCATCTGTCAGGTGAGTTCCAGAAGGTTTTTCCAACAATACAGAAATGTATTATTCCTCTTCCACTTGGAAAAAATACATATACCTTGATACTAAAAGCTGATATAAACCTTTGACTCTTATACTATAGATGCAAAATTGAGCCCAACGTGTGTGCCAGTAAGTGCTGCAGATATATACTGTATCTCATAAATACGAGTTCAGTATTTATGTTCAGTCCAACTTCCTTAAATTTACTCTAACCAGGGAGCCTAGAGGTAAATTACACAATGACAGCAAAGCGAGTAGCACAAAGCAGGATCAAATGTTATAATCGTACATCCCTGGAGATGCCCCCATCTATGCACGATGATTACTTTTCCTCCTGACCGCAGCTTTCAGTTCCAAAATGTGCTACACTGTTTAAATGCTTTCACTCTTGTCAGCAGGCTTGGCAACAGGCAAGAGCTTCCTGGTAAGCCAGTGAAGCTCTCAAGAAGGAGCGGATCCAAGGCAGAGGGAACATGGTGCTACTGCATTGTCTCCACCCTATGACAATGATACACGACATTACTTTGTATGTAGGCTAACGTGCCCAGAGCTAGCCTAAATGTGAGCAAGCACAGAGCCTTCTGTGCACTAAGAACAGAGGACCAAAGTGGAGGAGACAGAAACATCCTTCTATGTTTTTTTTTGGCTTTTTTTTTTTTAAGAACAGGAGAGAGGGGAGGGAAGGGGCAGAAGTAGAGAGATAATCTTAAGCAGGCTCCACGACCAGTGCAGAGCCCAATGCAGGGCTCAATCTCACAACCCTAAGACCATGACCTGAGCTCAAATCAAGAGTTGGATGCTTAACCAACTGAGCCACCCAGGCGCCCCTGTCTTTTTTGAAGATAGTGTGTCATCAGGATCAGTTAAATGAAGGAACCACGGTCTCTGTGGTACAAAGGGAACACACCTTATCCAAACTCAAGGAGATGTAAGCACACTGCCCCGTATCACAGGACACAGAGGTTGTGAATTAACAGAAGGATTGGTTATGTTTGGGAAAGACAAAGTTCTTCTGGAAATCAGTCCAAGGAATCCATAGACGCCCTCAGTCTGCTCCTTCTCATCAGCCTCAGGAAAGCCCACTGCAAGAGGTCAAGTCATTATTGCATTGTTTTACTAGTTGGGAATCAGACAGGTGAAATCACCAACCCAGGGTTCCAGCGCCATCAACAGTACACCTGAGCTAGAGCATCAGCGCCAACTGACAAGGTAATCACCAGAAGGAGAAAAGGAAAGAGAAAAAGCAGCACAGAGCTTGAAGATGTTCCTTAAGAGACTGCGGGTACTGGGGCGCCTGGGTGGCTCAGTCGCTGGGTGTCTGCCTTCGGCTCAGGTCGTGATCCCAGGGTCCTGGGATCGAGCCCCGCATCGGGCTCCCTGCTCAGCGGGAAGTCTGCTTTTCCCTCTCCCACTCCCCCTGCTTATGTTCCCTCTCTCACTCTCTGTCAAATAAATAAATAAAATCTTTAAAAAAAAAAAAAAGAGAGAGAGAGAGACTGCGGGTATTTAGACAGACGTAGGAATGGGGAGCATTCCTGTCTACAGCTAAAGGTACAGGAATCTAACCGCCCTTGGCCATGAGTAGAAAGTACACCACAGTCAGTGTTCAAAATGTAAAATCCAAACTCCACACAAAGTACTACAAAGGTGTCCTTTTTCATGCATCTTGTAGTCACTGGAATATGTTCTCCTATTCTGTGTCCCCAAGCTCTATAAAGACTGCTCAGATGGTTATTGTACTCCTGTGATTTCAGTTGCCTGAGGATTCATGAGGAAGCTGTATCGGGTACAACCTCTGCGCCATCATTATAGGCACCCTCATAGACAATTTGCTCTGTCAACCCAGAAGCCAGAAGCATTCCTAAAGCAATGCACCATGCTGGCAGCAGGGAGACCAACAAAAAGCAGATAGGTCCCTGTCCCCAGGCAGTTGAGAATTCAATGGAATAAACAGGGAGGACAACTAATTAGGGAGAGGAGGCTTCGTCGTCGCGTAAGCAGCGCTCGGCTGAGTCCTGACAAAGCAGTGGGGGGCTGCCCAGGCTCGCTGGCCGGGGAAAGGCACCTGCCAGGCCGACCCAGCGGTGTGAACAGGGGCACAGCAGCACAGAAGGCATGGCGCATCTGGGGACCTTGGGTAAGTGGAGCCTCGGTTGGGCAGAAGCAGAGATTAAGGTCGAATCATGGCCAGGGAGCCAGGCGGCAGCTTATCCTGGAAGCCCCAGCATGCTAAGCTAAGTAGCCTGGTTTTCCAAAGATCAACGCATGTGCTCAAGCTGAGTGACTAGGAAAGAATACACACTTTGAGACACTGTGTTACAGACTCCGAGGAATTCTGAAAGGTCATTTATTCTAGGCTAGCCAGCATTAACCCCATTAAGGAGTCCCAGCCACCCCCGTGATAGAGGCCAGGCATGGCTTACAAGGAACAATCGATCACACATGCCTTTCTCACAGAGCTAGCAAACTGCTAAACACTTTTACCCACAGTTGTTTCTTTTCTTTCTTTCTTTTTTTTTTAACTGTCCTGACTACAGACATACTTTCATATACAACCACTCTGATGCCCCTCACCTTCCCAGCTTCGAAGACGATCTTCTTCAATCAAAAGGACCTCATTCTCTCCTGATTTTGGCTCTTAGCATCAACTTATTGCCTCTCCTTGGTCCAACTAACCCTAGAATCACCTTTCCTTGCAGACTTCCTCCACACTGGACCCTCCCCCTAAACACAAACACACACACATGCACACGCACGCGCGTACAAATACATTTGCCCTCACAACCAGTCTTATTTCCATTAAAAGCAAGCTCCATACCAAAATCATATGATCTGTCTTATATAAAATATTGGAGAAAGAGGCAACACAGCTTCTTTGGTAATTCTTTCCTGTATCAAAGACCCTACACTTTTTATTATAAGTAACCAAGATTCCTTCTGCAATAATTCCAGGACCATTTTTACACCAAGAGACATGCTTGCCTCCATCCTCTGTGTATGAGGCTCTTTATCTACAGATGTTAACAGGATTCCTTGATACAACGTGTGTGTGTGTGTGTGTGTGTGTGTGTGCGCGCGCGCGCATGCGTGGGCACGCACCTATATACAGATCGATAAAACCTAATCCAAGAAGACGTATAGGGCAAATTTGCCTGAACGCTCCAAACACCAGCCCTCTGGAGATGAACCATAAGTTATATAAGACAAACACAGCGATAGAGTTACATTATAAAGTTTGTGATGTTCCCTCCCAGAGCTCACTACTCACTCCATTCAGGTCTCTGCTCAAATGTCCTCTCACCAGAGAGCCCTTTGGGATGGGTCTAAAATAGCAATGTGTACCTTCCACCACCACTCCCATCCCTACACCCTCTCCCAAGTTTCTATTTCTTCATAGCAGTTATCATTACTTGGCATATGTCCAGTTTTCCTTACATGTTGTATATTGTGGTAGTATATGTTTGACTGTAGTGTATACTCACACTAGAGCTTAGGTTTTTTAATTTTTAGTTGTGGTAAAATACATGTAACATAAAATTTACTTTTTTTTTTTTAAGATTTTATTTATTTATTTGAGAGAGAGAGAATGAGAGACAGAGAGCACGAGAGGGAAGAGGGTCAGAGGGAGAAGCAGACCCCCTGCTGAGCAGGGAGCCCGATGCGGGACTCGATCCCGGGACTCCAGGATCATGACCTGAGCCGAAGGCAGTCGCTTAACCGACTGAGCCACCCAGGCGCCCAAGGGTTGATATATTTTAACTTATTACTGTACTGTTAGGTCCATTCAGACTGTTGAGTATTCCAGCTCCAGAACTTTTTCATCTTGTAAAACTGAAGCTCTCTACCCGTTAAACAGCACTTCCTTATTTCCCCCCTTTCCACCAGCCCCTGGTAACCACCATTCACTCTCCCTCTGTGAATCCGACTACCTAGGTAACTCATACAAGTAGAATCCTGTACCATTTGTTACTTTGTGACCGGCCCATTTCACTTAGCATAATACTATCAAGGTTCACTCACATTACTCAGCCACACTGCATTTTTTTAATGTTACAGGGACAAGTGTCTGTTTTGTTCATTGCTGTATTCCTAATGCCTACACCAATCCTTGGCACATAATAGGTGCTCGATAAATATGTTAAATAAATTAATGTTCCTAATATCACTTCCACAGCTCAAATAAAATAAACAAGAAAACGCTTTACATTAATGGCATTTATTCAGTATCAGAAAATATTTGGAGAAGATTAAATATATTTGGGAGTAGTTTCTTGATAAGTTCTTAAACAGTCCAAATTGCCCAAATGGCCAGCAACCACTTTTTTTTAGTTTTGTATTAGATCATGTTTAAAAACATAAAATCTATACGATGCATCAAGGGGAAAATATACTTAGCAGTTAATTTAAGGGTGATATGCTGGCATTTCACTGGTTTTTGTGCTGGATAAACATCAAGGGATCCAAACGAAGACAACTGGTGGAGGACGAAAGACTCACTGTCTGAACTAAGTTGCCAGAAAAAAAAATCTTAATGCTCCTCCCTCCCTGAGCAGTTATTGGTTTACTGATTGCCTCAGTGAGAGGGAACTGTTCTTCCCTCCTCACAAAAGAGATCCCACATAATGAGTGTTAACAAAATGAACTGCTTCCATTCCTCAAAAACACTTCAGGACGAAGTTGGTTTTGTGAGACATACAGGGGAAAATTCCCAATGCAGAGCAGCAAGCCAATGTCAAAGCTGTTAAAAGCGGCTAGAGGTTGTCATCTATTATGAGCTGTTCAAAAGCTTATTTACGCTATTAAAACCTTAGTTTCCTGCCTTCAAAAACAGAAAACGTCCTCCTTTTTACAAAATGGTAACTATCTCTGTCCCCCTTTCAGAGGACTTTAGTAAGTTCTGAAAAAGTCCAAATTCCTAAGCTTGGAATTCAAGGTGCTCTCCAGCCTTGCCCCAACTCGTTGACCTTCCCAGACTTGTCATGTATCATATCATTACCTTTGGTGTTTCCCACATTTAGGTGAAACTACTCCCACTTCTCAGAAACTACTCGTGCCTTCTTGTCTCTATGCCTAATTCTAACAGGTAAATTCTTCCTTCCCATATCAACTTTGCCTCCCTTCTATTTCCCATCCATCCACATTTTAGAACTTAAACAATGCTTCCAGTCCCACTGTCCCCACCAGTCTACAATCAGGCAACGTGCGTTTACCCAGCTCCCACTACAAGTGAGCCAACATGGGTAGCAGCTGGGATAGCAGGGTGAACTAAACAGGAAAGGCGCATGCCATTCCTTGTCTCCCGAAGCATTCCCTCCCTCAGCTGGACGTGGTATCTCCTTCTCCGGGCTCCTGCAAAACATATTCTACCTCGATTTAGATTTATTTACACATACTCCTCCTCTCCCCAAAGCAAAAGCTCTCAGCGGACAGCTTTATGATTTATCTTGGAAAATCTAATACGGTGTTTTATACATACTCACTTGGCAACATGGAGAGCAGGAGGTCTCTGGGACAGAAAAACCTAAGTGAGAGTCACCTTTAATCAAACCACCAGGGCCTTGGTACTCACATCCACAGAACATGAATACTATAATTTACCTCTCTCAGAGGAAGTAAGCATCAAATGAAGTAACATATGGGATGCTCATGGAAACTAAGTCCCCTGTAACTCTTCAGAGAAAGCAGCATCATATAAACCAAATGTGTTATGTTAGCCATCATGATTGCTTTTTACTGGTTCTACAAATAAGCTATGCCACGGATAGTATTATTTTATTTCAAATATTCTAGTTGTGACAACATGAATTTCTGTGTTCTCCTTATTAGGGGGACTTACGACTCTATGAACAACTTTAAAAATACCAGGAGGTCATCTTCATTATATCCCTACGAGTGGAAAGAATCTATTAAAACAACAATGGTTAACCTGCTGGCCCACTCAACTGGGAATTTGCTCCCCTTTTTTAAAAAGGCAAAGGTGGGGAGAGCAAAGAGGCAAAGCTCAGAATGTCACAAAAAAGTTATTATCATTAGAAATCTGCTTTAAAGGAAATGCCATTTAAGGTAAATATTCTGTGACATCATATCAATATCATGTTCATAAAATTGAATTTATTCTAGAATCTCAAGAGTACTTCCCTTGGATATCATCCTCATTCAGACCTCACAGTCAGTGGAAGTCATACCTTAGATTTCTCCAACTGGGGGTGCTTGCCTAGCTGAGTCAAGGGGTTGATCTCAGGGTTGTGAGTTCGAGCCCCACGTTAAGTGTGGAGATTACTTAAAAATAAAATCTTAAAAAAAAAAAAGATTTCCCCAACTGAATACTCAAGAACAGAGACTATGTGCTTAATCGTCATGAAAAATACACCTGCCTCTCACATCTAAACAGCCCAGACTCACCACCACCACAGACCAGAAAGACGACCACAGAAGCAACACAAAAAAAGGAAGAAATGAGTATCACCCCGTGTCTGCTACAGAACCACCCTCTGTATACACATTATTACCTGTTTTGTGTGGCCAGTGACCTGAACCCAAGAGGATCTAAAACCAGAACATGCCCAATGGCCATGATGAAGCCAGGACTCCAACCCAGGGCTGCTGGTCTCTGAGCTGTCCATTCTCTATCAGACCACCCGTCCTTCCCACAAAACCCAACTCCACGAGGTCCTTTCACCTGTGTCCCTCCTATACATTGTGGTCAGACCCCAGGAAACTAAGTAAACAGATGACCTAAAGAGATCTAAGTTCTAGTCCCAGCTAACAGACTTGCTGTGTAACTAAGTCAAGCTCCCTTATACCACCACCTAAGTTTTCCTTATCAAAAAAATGTTAATATTATGTGCCCCAATCCCTTCAAAAAAAAAAAAACACACACACAAAAAAACCAACCTATAAATCACCATGGAAATGTTCAAAATTATTTCTGTGTTCTGATTATCAAAATGGATTATTTAGTTAAGCTGCCTTGACTTTGAAGTCCATATGGTTTTCCCAGTATTATTTTGAGTCCTTGGAGGACAGTCAGCAAACTGTGCCACTCAGTTCAAACCTGGCCCACCGAAGGTTTTGTACGGGGCCACACCCAGGCTGGTACATATCATCTATGGCTGCTTGCAAAGCCACTGCAGAGCTGAGCAGCTGCACACTGTACAGTTTGTGTTGCAAAGTCTCAAGTATTTACTATTTGGCCCTTTACAGAAGAAGTTTGCTAGCCCCCACATCTGACATACCAGAAGCCAAAGAGAGTAGCTAACAAGTTACGATGAATTTTGAATTTGCCCCAAGCTGTTCTATTTTCCATATACATATCTTATTTGTCAAAAGATTTAATATATCATAAGCAAATATAAATAGACAGAAAAACCACTAAGTTAGAAAGTCACTTTTTTGTAAATAATAAAGCTATATTAAACAAACTAAGTCCACAAAGATAGAGGTCTAAAAAATGAATTTCTAAAACTTTCTGTATTTCTGAAGAATCATAATCTGTGAGTTCTACAGAATTACCCTTCTTCGAATAAAAAAAAATGTAAAACTTCTCCCACAAATTATCCAATATTTGAATTTAAATAAAGAGAAGAGGAAAATAGCTGAGGATATAAATGAAGTATTTCCCAGGACTGCCAATGTGAAACTTTATTACCAAGCCCTCTCTCTCTCTTTTTAACTACTCTGCCAATTCTTTTGTGGCAGAGTTGAGTTCTGGTTTTGAAATTTTTTTGTGTGTAAATAAGTTTGCTCCGTTTTATATTGTGAATAGGCTACGTGTATCCTGTTCCTAAACATCTGCTTAAATGCCAGACAGGAAAGTGTGCAGCATGTTTTAACAAGTAGACTTCCTCTGTTTCTCAAAGCCTTCAAATATTTAGTTTCAAAATGAATACACTGTAAGCCAAAAAAAATTACCACCCATCCGATTACTTTGTCATTCCTACTGTAAAGATTTATGAAAAATGCAAGGAGGAGGGGGAGGGGCCGACGCTGTTGATGGAGCTGGGAAACACATGCGAGCAAGGAAGGCAATCAAGAAAAGTAAAAGTGGGAAAAAGCCATTAAGCCCGTAACAACCTCCTGGGAGCTGCCTTTTCTCTTCCCCTCATTGTCTACAACCCTCCAGAAAATAGGATTACTTGTTACTCATAAAAAGTCCTAAGATTTTAAAGACAGACTGAATTTCAGAGGTCACTAAGCATAAGCCATTTATTTTATGGATGAGACCAAACTGAGGTCCAGAAACAGTAAGTGTCACACCCTGTGGATTAGGTAGTGGCAGGACCGGGAACAGAATCTAGATTCCCGATCCGCGGTTCAGCACACTTCCCACGAGACTCGGCTCTCTGCCCTGCGAAGTGTAATGTGCCACTTGGCACCTACCAGCTAAATTCTTTTTAAAATATGCCCAAACACCCTTATCGTGGCCAGGAAATTCACAATACCCTTTTAAATAGTATCTATGGGCACATGTTTTTTCCAAGTACAGACTATCCAGAATACTGCTTTGACCTCAGAAGGACTGGGAGTCACAATAAAGCAGTAGAATAATCAAAGAGCTAATAAGGACCTCACGCTGTCCCCTTGTGTTTTGTCTTGATGATCATCAGTTTGAAAGAGACACCCTCTCTCCTACCCAACCCAGACACACACACTCAAGACTAAACAGCAATATTCCATAAAAAGACCAGATCTAGCCAGTGTTATTATCTGTCTGACATTTGGGTTATTCTTGTGAGTAACTCATAAAGTAATGTGGGTGTCTGTGATTATTTGAGTACACATGGCAAACCATAATTGGTCAAAAAATAATAAAAGACATTTTTCCATGACAAAAATACTGTATTGCATGACAACACAGCTGTGTGACAGTGTGACCGCAATACTTTCTCCCTTTACGAAAAAGTAAAAACCACACAAAAATTTTAAAGGAAAAAGCTTTCTTTTCAGTAAGCCACACAGTTCATATTTAAATTAGTTATGAAAGATTAAAAGGTTTGGAGCGCTGACAGTAAGCCACTAGCATTTTTTTCCCCTAAATCCCTGTCATGTATCAATTTATAATTCTGCCTTTTGATACAGAGCAGAAATGTGGCGAAAGATTCAAGTCCGTATTCCTTTCTACAACCGAAATGCAGTTTTTGACAATTTTTAGAATTTTTTTTAGAACATGACTGTTCATCCAGTAAAACTTTTAACTTCATCACCACGATCCACATTTTGTAACATGAGGCAGATCTAATGCAAATTCTCCTTATGACCGGGCAGATAAAAATCTGAAGCTGATCAGTGCAAGTTGAGTGCGAGGGTCTTAATCTAAAAAGCGATTCCCTTCTGTCCTATGGATACCTCCCATCGCCATGGGCTGCGTAAATGATGGGCACTAAGGGGCAACAGTCTAGCTGCCATTGCTCTGAGAAGCCAAAAAGCAGGTTAACAATTATTCTGAAAGTTATTTAAAAGAGCTCACGGAAGAAGCATATTCGGACTCAGAGACAGAAACCCATTCAAGCAGAGAGCAGTGTGAGTAGAAGAGGATGTCTAAACGCTACGCTCTCATACAGCTCTATGCAGTAAGGACAGTTAGGCACCGTGGAGGAACTCACCCACTCGGAAGTTCGTGGCCGTCAGGGTGTCGGCAGCATGACCATTCTCACTAATGAGAGTGGTGGTGTTCCCCTTCTCACAGCTGTTCTGACAGCTGCCCTTGGTGCAGGTCACTCTACAGATGCTCGGAGTAAAGACCACCTTGATGCGGCCAGTGTGGTTACTCACTAGGAGTGGAGGCAGGGAGAAAAAGAACAACAAACACATCAGCTTAGTATCCATGAACGTGCCTTGGAAGGTTTTTTTTTTTTTTAAAAAAAAAAGGAAAAAAAGAAAGGAGAGGAGAGGGGGGACGAGAGAGCCCACAACCCGACAGGTTTAAGGAAAGAGGGAAGCCTTTAGTGCGCGCTGCTCTGTATCCAGTGGTGTCTCTGAAACAGGAGTAGGAAGCTTAGCAAACAGAACTCTGGGATGCACTCCAAAACCACATTTGAAGTCGAGTCACTGGAGTGGGATTACTAACCACAATGCTGCACTTTATTCACGGGCAGACAAAGAGCACTACGGAGGGCACGACATGAAAGAGCCAACCCTGACAGGCAGATGTAATGCAAAGAGGTTGGCTATGCACCTCATGGTGAATAAACTCCTGTGTCCTCAACTTGCATACTTTCCCGGTTTCTCCACTTATTAAGTCACTATTTGCAGTCCGACCCCTGGAAATGTTTTAGGCATGCGGCATGTCTGAAAACATCTGTCTCAAATCTCCTGGCACTCTCAGCTGAAGTGATCAAATCCTGTGACGCAGCTGTGGGAGCCCATTTCTTTTTCACAACTCTGGGGCATTATTTCTCCACATTAATTTATACAACCTGTATTTTGTTTTACTGTAAACAGGGTCCGTCTAAGAAAACGGGAGGCCAGGTCACAAGGCTCAAGGGCTGTGTCTGTTCAAGCACCATCCCAGAGCCCTCGCTGCGGTTCTTCATAGGCCACCTCAGGCAGGTATTTCCTGCATTCGCGTGACCCTCTGCTTAAAACCAAATGCGATAACCTGACTGCACAGCAGAGGCAGCAGAGGATCACAGAATGGGCACTGATCTCACAGTCAGACTCTGGCTTATAAACCTGGCTCAACCGAGGTGTGACTTTGGACATGTCATTTCACCTTTTCTACAAAACACGAGGGAATTGCAGCTGATGTTTTCGAGCTAGTTCTAACTTTCAATGTCTCTATCAGGGGTCAGCAAACTGCAGCCCAGGGATCAAATCTGGCCCTCTGCCTGCTTTTATAAATAAAGTTTTATTGGAACACAGCCACACTTCCTCCTTTACATATTCTCTATGGCTGTTTTGCGCTGCAATAGCGGAGCTGCACAGAGGATGTCGGAGCTCACCCCGAACTGCCATTCACGGCCAAGTCCCAATCTAGACTCCATGGCAAAGTGCAACACAGAAACTCTAGTCTGACTTCTATGTCTGTGATATGTCCCCATCCAGCTTGTTCCTCTTTCCAGGAGCCTAGGCAGAAAGCAAAGACAGTAGCAGCAACTGGAGACAGATGGTTCATCTCTGAGACTAAGGATGGCAGGAAGTAGTACCCTTCCTATTGCCACTGTGTTATTCTAGAAGCCAAGGAGAGACTAGTTCTGGGTCAGCCTTTCTGTGGCCATCCCCTGACTACCAGAAGCAATTCTGCCCCTTCATAGTGCCTCGGTCTGACCAAGATTATATTTTCAGGAAATCATCCAAGAGGCCTCTATAGACCCTCAACAAAATAACTGTGGTCAGATCTGAGCTTGGAAGCAAAAAACCTTAACAACAACAACAACAACAACAGCATTAGAATTTCAAAGCTGGAATTGGGGTCTCAAAGGTCCTCTGATACAACATTATTTAAACATCTCTAGTGACAAGTTGCTCATTATCCACTGAGATAGCACATTCTAGTTACAAGCCATTCCTAGCAAGTGCTCTTCCTTCTTGAGCTCAAGTGTGGCAGTTGCACCCATTAATCCTGACTCCACTCCCCATGGTTTCACAATCGAACAATGCCTCTTCCACATGCTAGCCCTTCAACTCCTCAAAGAGAACTACCAAGTAAGTAAAGAAAGCTCAAGTTAGCAGGAACTTGAAGAGATCGGCTTGGGTTGGCCCTCTCACTTAACGCAAGAAAACGGTTCTTCCAGAAGAGAAATAGCCTCAGTTCTTTTCAAATGTTTTTCCAAGACGATTTCCCATTCTCATTCAGTGGTTCTAACACAAGAGATCAAGACACATAGTGTGAAACGGGGAGATATCCTAGGGGCCGACCGGATCTTCCAGCACCTTGCAAAATGGCATCCAGAAACTTTTTCTATAATGGGCCAAATAATAAATATTTTAAGGCTATAGGCCTGATGGACTCTGTTGGCAACTATTTAACTCTGTTGTGGTAGCAGGAAAGCAGACAGTCAAAAACAATATGCAAATGAATGGTTGTGGCTGTGTTCCAATAAAACTTTATTTAAAGAAACAGTTTGCCAACCACTGCTTTGAACGCTTATACAATATCGAAAATTTTTGAGTGTACCCAGAAATTTTAAAAACTACAATAGGATGTTAATTCCACAATCAGGCAAAATTCATATAGTTTGACTTATTTTTTTTTTTTACAGTAGCACACACACTCACACACAAACCAGCTCACACTCAAAATTGTCAGAATATGCTTACAAATATCTTGAGAATACTTTGTGTATCTAAGTGTGTGGAGCCCATTTAAAAAAAGAGATACAACATCATCCCACTTCAAAAGAATATAAACTTCTATTTTTTCTGGCTCTTGGTACAATAATGAAATTAGAAATGGTGTGCCAACTATTTTGTCTTCTCTGGCATTAACTCGTGGCACCAGCAGCTGCCATGCAGATGCTCAGACCGTCACCTAAATTATGCTCACTTAGGCGAAGAGAGACATCCAAAGCAAGCAAGCACTTAATCATTATTCGCATTTCACCTCTCAGCTACAGTAGTCACTTTATAGACACTCGAGATTCTCCAGGCTTATTGTTTTTAAAAACTTATTCTATTTCTTAGCCAAAAAAAAATTTTTTGGCCTGGAATCATTTGGATTTTCAAAAGGCGGAGACAGTTTCATATGACTTAATTTTGATTTTTATAATGTTCACATCTTCTTGGAAGAAGACACACTTATTTCATATTTCCCTTTGTGTTTTACTAACATTCTGCTATAAAGCAGTCTAATTCTAAAGCAGACACATAATCTCAGTGGGTCCTCTTGTCTTCACAAAGCATTGACTTCTTCATTGTAATTAGCTTTTTTTTCCACATTAATCTCCCAATCAGTACTGAAAAACTCACAACTTCTTTTGACACTAGATGGTCATTTGTAGCTCTCACAGGATCTCTGTAAATATTAGATGGGTTAGAAAATACACTCTCCCATCCCCTTGTAAAAATCATTTCTTTGTATCTACTAGGGTATCATGTAGAGTTTAACCTTCAAGGTACCCAAGAGTAAGGTAAACTGCTCTGAGTTTCAAATTCCTCACATGTGACAAGTTCAAGACAACACCACTCATCTGTTAAGAGTTTGGTGGGAATTCACCAATAGTGGCTGTGAACTTTCCTCCAGAGACTCCTTGGTCTGCAAGAGGCATCTTCCTCAAATGCTTTGAGTAAACTAATACTCAAGAACCCCACATGCCTGCATACAGGAGGTACCTAATAAATGTAGAATACATGAAGTGACCCCAAGGAAGACAGTCGAACCCCACGGAGATCATGAAGTCACAGGATGCTGGAGACCATTCTGCTCTAAGGCCTTGCTTCACTGGTGAGGAGACTGAAGCCCATGGCGAAATCAGCAGTCAAAGACCATCCCTAGAGTGCTAATAGCTGATTAAGAATTACAAATCTGGGGGGGGCGCCTGGGTGGCTCAGTCGGTTAAGCCTCTACCATTGGCTCAGGTCATGATCTCAGGGTCCTGGGATCGAGCCCCGTGTTGGGCTCCCTGCTCAGCGGGGAGCCTGCTTCTCCCTCTCCCTCTGCCCCCATCTTATGCTCTCTCTCATTCACTTTCTCTCTCAAAGAAATAAATAAAATCTTAAAAAAGGGAAAAAAAAAAAAGAATTACAAATCTGGAAAGCAAAAGTCAGGTCAGTCAGGAGTTAACAGGGAAAACTGCTGGCAAAGCCCTCCTGCTTGGTCCCTCTGACAAAAAAAAATGTAATTTTTAGATCCCTGTGGGTAAATCAGCCCCAGAAATCTGAAGCAAGTGCTTTCAAACCTTGCATTTTAGAGGCCTTGGCCAGTGTGCTCGCTTCGGCAGCACAGATACTAGAGGCCTTGGCTAGAAACATAGATTGCCTGGAGCCATGTAGCACCTCCAGCGGGCCTCCTAGCCAGTCCGTCAGTCAAGACACTCAAGAGTCAACATCCTGTCTGCAGGGTCTGCCAGACCCTGTGCAAATTTCACCCTCCAAGAAGAGGCACTGGCACATGCTTTAAAACAAACCACAGACATTCAGTATGGTGAATGGGATGGAAGTGAAGCCGATATCCTCCCAACAGGAACAGCTTTCACTTCAGCTTCCCGATCATTAACGACGGGGAAAAACCCAAAAATGTAAAAATGGTTCTTGACAAACGGACTTCAGTCTAGAGAAGAGCCCAGCTGCCATCTTTCAGTCATTAGCCCAGGATGGGACCAAAAGTGAAGGCAGCCAAAGAAATAAATCGCACAAGTTCAAGACCCACATCAGATGTCATGCACAAATACAGTCTCCTCCACATTTATCCAGCATGCCGTGACAGCACATCAGCATTCATCCAACTTAAACAAGAGGGACCAACTAGCACAGACAATATCCTCAGTGGAGGAGAAGCACCTCCTCTGTGGTTAAAAGCCATCACCCTGCCCATTAACTGAGGCTGCTTAAAGAGACTTCGAAGCTCATTCGATACACAGGTCACATGTGAGAAACGGGGCAAAGGGCTCATTCTCCTGCTGCAGTCCACTGCTTGCCCGAAGACGAAGAATTCTTTGAAGGACAAATCAAAGAAGTATTAAATAATGCTTCGAATAACAGGAGTTCGTTGTTCTGCTCTCCAGGCTTGCTTAATTCCTCATGGACTATTAAAATAATTCCCACAGAATACCGTGTTCCTCGAGAAATGTGCCGTGCAGACAAACTAGTATGAGATCTATTACTTCACCGCGTGGCTCCAGTCCTGAAACAGATTTCTAGTTGTCATGTGAGCACCTCCTCAGATAAGACTCTAGTAGGAGTTACATTCCAGGACCATCTCTTGAGGTATTTTTTTCCAGATGGATGTAACTAAATGAAGAAGTAGAGGAAGAACTACATGCTACACAGTTGATACACATTAAAGGAAAGACCATGTGAGTTTCCTCTCCCATTCAATTCTCCATTAATATCCACTCAAGGCAACTGTGTCAGTTACTTATCTCTCTCACAGGTATATACAAGATTTCCTTTCCTTTTTATACATTTAAGGAGATAAACTCTTCTTTGCCTTTCTATGGGTCCATTAAATCATTTAATGTAAGAGTAAGTTTCTGGATACATTCTGAGTTCCTTACAGAATTGCCTACCGCTCATCAAAAACCAGGTATCAACTATACACCATGTTTGAGAATGTGAATACAATCCCCAAAATATCCACTTGGGCAGAAATGTAGCAACCTAGTCACGCACTCTCTTGTATGACCTCACTCCCTGATTCACTAAGAAAATAAAAGCTCTAAAGACCCAGGCCTACCAACTTACCTGAATCTGCAGCTGTCCTGCCTTCCCCCTGATGAAGGATGGGGTTCTAGCTAAAGCCAAGCCCCCTCCCCTTCCCCCCAACACGCCCTGGCTAAAGTAATGGATCCCTTCCTCTCTTACAGACTCAAAGACTTGCTCTCTTCTCATCTGTGTTCGCATGCAAACACATTGCACTCTTGCCCAAATATCAAGAATACCACTCCTTATTGTCTCCATTCCTCTCTACTGCAGGTAATGCTCTATTTCTCTGCTCTCTTTACAGCAGAACTCCTCAAAAGAGCTGCTCTACTAGCTGTCTCCACTGCCTCCCCAACCATTCTCTCTGGAACCTGCTGCAGTTAAGCTGCTGCTGTCCATACTTTACCAAAACTGCCCTTGTGAAGGTCACCAGGGTCTCCATATTGCCAAATTCAATGGCACATTCTCTGGGTCTTTCTTCCTCATTCAGCCTCTCTGACACACAAGGACACTGCTTCATGATACACTTTCTCCACTGGGCTCCTAGGTCACTCTACTCTTTCATGGTTCTCTCCTACCTTGCTGGCCACTGCTCTTCATGACCCTATCCAGGGGAGGGCCCCAGAGCTCAGCCTCTGTAGCCTTCTCTTTTCTATACTGACTTCCTGGATGAGATCATCCTGTTCTATCTCATGGATTTAAAGACTATCTACAAACTTATGTATAGAAAATGTTTAACTCAGGTTACCTGGACCACCTCTACCTTGTATGTGTGTTCAACCAAGAAACCAATGGTCCAACTGTTGATGGGCCTTTCCTAAGTAAATATCTAACGTCTAACAGACACCTCAAACAAAATGTATTCAAAATTAAGCTTTGATTCCTTCCTGTACCCACATACAAATTTGCTCCTCTTCAAGTCTTCCCCCATCTCAGAAAATGGCAAGCCTATTCTTGTCTGGGAGTGGGGGGTTGTCCATCTGAGACTCAATACAACAGCAAATCCTGTTAGCTCTCTTTCCAGAGGTAACAATTTCTCACTACTTCCGTGACAAACACTCTGGTACAATCCATCATCATCTTCGGTCTGGATTATTTCAACAGGCTCCTAAACCAGACTCCCTGCTTCCACCTTTGCCCTCCTGCAATTTATTCTCCTCACAGCGCTCAGGGTATCTTTTCTAATTTATGTCCGTGAGATCATAGCATTCCTTTCAGTGGCTTCCCATCTCAATCAGAACACAAGCCAAAGGTCTCACAATGGCCAATGGGGGCGTCCACGGCTGCAACCTCTGACCTCATCTCCCACAACCCTCCTCAACCCATTCACTCTGGCTTCCTTGCTATACTGGGCATGCTTCTGTCCCAGGCCCTTGCACCTGCCGTTCCCTCCGCCTAGAATACTCTTCCTCTTCTATATGCAGCTTCCTCCCCCACTTCCTTCAAGACTTCTCCAGAATGTCAGATCATCAGGAGGCCTTTCCTAACAACCTGACATAAAACTGCCAACAGCCCCACACATTACCCATCCCCCATACCTTGCCCTACATTTCCTATTTATTATAAAGATACTTTATATATTTGTGTTTGATTATCATCCTGAGAACACAAACTCCATGATAGCAGGAATATATCTGGTCACCATTATATGCCCAACATGTTTCTCATTGTAAGTGCTCAAGAACAGTAACTGAATGAACAAACTAAATTGAAAGAAATTAAATAAATATTTAACTATGGGTTAATTGCCAGTAGTGTTAAAATAATACAGAATACTCCTATTAAACCTTTAGCCCTAAAACATACTTGCTGTATGCTGTATTTGTCAAAGAGAAATGTTTTAGCCATAAAAGCTTCAAATCAAGGGAAAACACAGTTGTTATACAGGAAACCCTGCAATCATTACAAAACACAGTTTTCCCAAAATCATTAAAATATTACCCAAAAATGGCCAATGACATAAAAAGTGAAGATTTTCATTTAAACATGCCAATGAGAGAATAAGTGAATAAACAGGAAATAGAAATTTCTCAAACACTTTTTCAAAAGAAAAACAATTATTTGCTCCCAAAGTTTCACAACATATTATGCAGAAATCAAACTGACACATGATAGAAACCTCCTTTAATTTTGTAAATAAGAGTTACAATGATGTGTAAGGAGTTTTTAAACTCATTTTTATTCACTAAGTATCCATCCCCTTTGTCAGGCAAAGAACTAGGAAATTGAAAACACTACTACCGAGATTCTGTGAGCCTGATATGAATTGCCACTGGGCCATAAAACCCACCCAATAACCCAACCATGTTGGGGGATGCCCATGAGGACAAGCCCCATGTCAGGGCTCAGCACCGAGTCTGCTTGAGATGCTCTTCCTCTCCTTCCCTGTCGGTCCCTCCCCCTGCTCACGCACCTGCGCGCACACACTCTCTCACAAACAAACAAACAAATAAAATCTTATGAAATACATGTTGGTTCCCAGCTCAGGGAGACTGGCCAAGAGACTAGCCAGAGATTCACCAACAAAGACAGTAGATTTTGTCCCAAATTTCTACAGATTTCAGGAGTCAGGTCTAATATCCTATTTTGTTCAGTCTTTGTTTTACCTTGACTCAAGTCATAAAATCTCAGATTGTCACCTATCACCTGTCACATTTTCTCAGCCTTCAATCTTGCCCTGCCAACTGGACTCCATGCAACACACCCTGAGACCATGGGCTTTGTTTTCACCCTCCTTTTTCCTCCTTGGGGTTTCTACTCTTTAAATACCAACCATAAGTTCTTTTCTCTAAAAATATTTTTTAAAAGATCCTATTTTTATCTCTGGAACAAAATCAAGTATGTTTGAAGGTGTAATATATTTTACAGTCAGAAGACTAACTTTTCCCCAACAAGTTGCTCATCTAGCAGGATCTGGCCCAATGTTTGGGGAAAGAAATACAGTCAGTACGAAAAGTGGAAAACCAGCAAAACAACCGATGGCTTTTTGACACATTCATATTCTGACCTTTTTTTGTAAAATAATTTCTTTAACATCCCCTGAGGGGATTTAACCATCTAGGCATATCCAGCTAATGCATAAAGAACACCCAGGGAAGTTCAGGACAGGCTCTGGACTGCAATCCAGGGAAAGAGGTGACCACACTCTAAGGCACCTCAGTCCTGGCATCCTGAACTGCACCAGGCTGTTTCATAGGGGTTCCTTTGACATGACTTTAAAAACTCTCCTGTCTAAAATATATCTGGAAATCTCTGCTCCTAATCTTGAATACCAGGGAACCTACCATTGTCAATCTATCCAGAAGGGATGGTGGCATTTGAAATGCTGTGGCCATTCCCCGGGATTCCTGGGTGGCTCAGTCGGTTCAGTGTCCGACTCTTGGTTTCAGCTCAGGTCATGATCTCATGGGTCATGAGATTGAGCCCCACGTCAGGCTCCACACTCAGCAGGGAGACTGAAGATTCTCTCCCTCTGCCCCTCTCTCCACACACGCTCTTACACTCTCTCTCTCAAATAAGTAAATCTTAAAGAAAAAAAAGAGAGAGAGAAATACATCCCCAAGGTGACAGGACTTAACATAAAAATGTCATAACATAAAAGGAGCAAAGAAGGGGGGGGGGGACTCACTGTACCCATGGTCTCAATTCTGAATTGAGAATGTAATCTACCACCTGGATCTAGAATCCTGACAATTATGGGAACCACACTTGGGGAGGTTTGAGTGAGTTTGTCCAGGGAGTTGTTTTGTTTTGTTTTTTTGGCATCAACCTTCAAGATGCTACTCCCTCTAACAGTCTGTTTCCCAAGGGAGAAATATCATTTAAAAGATGCATTTTTTCATGTGAAAATCTCTACCTCCCTTAAAAAACCCACACTGGACTTTGCAGCAGCACAGCTAGAGATCTCACACACAACCGTGGGAGGACAGGCTTCCTACAGCTGAGAAGAAAGGACTTCACTGCTGTCCCTGAACCCAGAGAACAAGGTGTGGAGCAGTGAACACTTACATGTCTTCTAGCTCTAGTCCTCATACATTCTGGCTAGCTTGCACAGTCTCCTTACAGAAAGCATGGGTTAGATATGCTTCACATGATTCGAATTTTCTGTGCCTTAATTTTGGAACAGAATTAGGTTTTATTTATCCCCACATTTGTTGTCTTTCCAAAGAGAAGTAAATGGAGGCATTTGTTATCAGTCTATCACTCATCATTTCCATAAATAACATCTGTTTGTTTGTATGTGGGAAAGCAAGTCTGACTCAAAAGACAGATTATCTACTGGGCTATTTGTTTACCAAAGAACAAGTTTCATGACTTATCACAGGCTTGATTAAGTGGGGGCCACTTCTCCTGAGGGTCCCAGATTGTATCTACCACATGCTTTGAGAATTAGGATTCCATATAATTTACATACCGGTTATGACAAATATTTTTGACAAACATTTAACATCAAACTCCTTAAAAGAAAGTTGAGATCCTTTCCCCATCTAGACCGAATCTAGCCTCACATCCTACAGCATTCCAGAGAGAGCCTGGGCACTAGCCGAACCAAACTGCCCCACGGTCCTCACTCACATGCCTACTTAACTTCACATGTAGTTTTCTCCCCCTGGAAAACCTTTCCTCTTTTTTCTCCACCTCTCATCCTCTTGAACCAACCCACTTACCCCCTCCCTACACAGTTTTCAGCAACCTAGGCAGGCCAGATTAGACAGTGCATCTCTCCATTTTTACCTGGCTTTTAGCACATAAGTCTATTTACGTTTATTTTCCTGCCTTACCAATCTTCCTTTGGCCTCAATCAAGCCCAAGAAAACAGTCTGTATTCTTATCCTCCTTCTCTATTTGTAACAAATGTCTCACCTGGTGGTTTTCCTTCTTCGGGAACAAGAAAAGATTACATGGTGGGAGGGGAGTGCCATGGGAAAGAATGCAAGGGTAGGAAATGAAGAGAAGTGAATCAAAGGTAGTATGAAGTCAGGCGAGGAATACGTAGGCATTCCACTGTCTACTGCAAAGGGCAAAGAAGCAACTTTTACTCAAACTAATAAGCGGAAGTCACAAAACTTGAAAGGACTTGAAAGCGATCAGGGTTCCATTGCCTTCCTAAGGGAGCATGGAAACTTCACTCCTACACTACAGGCAGACACAAAGAAGAAAATGATCTATCACACTTTACAAAATTTAAAGTCCGCCTGAAAGAAGAAAAAACTCAAAAGATAGGGCAGAGACTCTGGAGACCCAAAACTTCCGGTGTCCTTTTGGGAATGAGCTGGCCTGACCAGAAGCAGATACCTCCTGTGCCTCTCAGGAATTCCAATTCAGTCACAGAGGCAATAAAAATCCAGAGCAAAAAGATACTATAATGTGAATGCATTTTATTTTAAGAAACCTTAAGAAAGGTGAAGATATGAACATTTTTGTAACCGCCAAAACAACTCTTAAGTTTGATGGATTCAGTTGAAAGAAAAAAACCTGTTGGAGCAATTGGTTATATAGAAGAAAACTGGCATTTTTAACTCTCTGAATTGAGAATTATAGCATCAGAGGTATCTAAGCTTGCAGAATACAGATTCTGTCATTCACTTTTTATTCTCTTCCCCACAGCACAAACTTCTCTCTGGCTCAGTTTTAAATGACTCCATCAAATAGCCCCAATTCTCTCCAAGGGATTACTGCCGAATTCAATAGAACTCATCATTAGAAAAGATTTCAGCCTAAATATCCTTTTTCTCAAAGTCATATTCTAGCTAGCTTTTATTTATCATGTGATAAATAAAACTGAAAAATGATTAGTTGCCAACAAAAAAAATGAATTACTGATATGTAATCACACACTGTAAATTTTCCAGCTTTCAGTTAATTCTTTTTAGGTTACTCATTCTCAACTTCCTCTCTCATCAAGATAGTGCCTCTCCTGTTGAACACTGTGATGGTTTTAAAATCTATCCACAAATTCTTTTGAAATCAATTCTGTTCCCCTTGAGTACGAGCTGGTCTTAGGAACTCATGTCTTAAGAACAGAATGAAACAGAAGTGATAGCTTCAGCTTCAGAGACTAGATCACAAAAGGCAGTTTCTGTCTTGGGCTCTCTCTCTCCAATCATTCATTCTCGGGGGGGAAGCCAGCTTCCATGTCATAAGAATACTTAAGGGGCCCATAGAGAGGCCCACATGGCAGAGAACCAAAGCCTCCTGCCAAATGCCATGTGACTGAGCCACCCTGAGAGTGAATCTTCCAGCCCCAGGCGAGCCTTCAGATGACTGCAGCCCCTGCTGATACCCTGACTGCAACTTCATGACAGAATCTGAGCCAAAACCAATCAGCTAAGGTATTTCTGAATTTCTGAGGCACAGAAAGTGTAAGATAATGTTTGTTGCTTTAAACCACTAAGGTTTGGGTTAATTTGTTACACATTAAAGTATAAACACACACACACGCTTCACTGCTTTTCTTTCTCCCTAGATTCTGAGAACATAGGAGCTGAATTTATGGACCTTTCTACATGTACAGAGCACTGTCTGCATAACTGATGGACTCATGAAACATGTACTGAGTCCCTAACTAAGCTATGGAGCTCACGTGCGCACCACAGTCATTTAAATAATACTCACCCCTTCACAGACTAGGAAACTACAGAGATGTTCATCAGAAACCTGACCAGGGTCATTTTGTTAGGAAATGGTAGAGCTGGGATTTCAGCATGAGCCTTCACTCTTTCCTCACTACCCAATGCCTCTCCTACACTTCCAATGAGCATTTACTATAAAAACTACAGGATAGCCAGCACCTCGGAAGGCTGGAGCAAGGGAGGGAAACAAACAGATTGAGGACATACTACGTGTTCGGCAGTATGTTAGGTTTCATATCCCTCACCTCATTTCATTCGTACAACAGACCTATGGCAATAAGTGCCAAGATGTGTATTTGACAGAGAAACCAATATTCAGAGGTTTGATGGAATAGAAGACAGTGAAGCGAGTCACAGGCTCCACCCTGCAGGATCTTGCAAACTAGAGTGGGGAAGAAGAGACACACAGAATAATGCCACCTGACCCATCTACCTTGTGAGACCATGGCAGGGGCCACGTGAAATAATCTGTTTGGATGTAATTCATAAGCTGTTAAATACTATGCAAACCCAAGAGGCTATCATGACACGTGATCAGCTCTTAGTGGAGGAACTGTGAGGGAAAGCTCAAACTAGTGGTGACATTTACCCCATGATATATTATACAGCAAAACCCACAAGAGCTTCTAAATATGGAAAATTTCATCTCAAGATGTTTGTTTGATGATCATAATTATTATTTAAGACTCTAGAATAAAGTTCCACTGTGGACTTTGATTGCTACATAATTTCCAGATAAGATCTGATTGCCTGACTTGGTTTGAAAGGTATCAAAATGGATTTCAATGAATAACAGACACCCATTGATTAGAATGGCTTATTTTGCCTAATTTGAATAATTAAGTTAAACAATTCTTACCAGAAACTCTAAGTTTAGGTCATTTTTAAGTGATACTGTCATTAAAGCCCTACATATAATAATAAAGCTGATTTTTTTTTTAATGTCATCAAATTTGGCTTTGCATTCACTTAAAAATAACACATAAAGAGCTAAAGTCGCACTCTTTTTTTTCCACCATCATCACTGAAGTATTCTTGAAACACAGTGTTGCATTCACTTCAGGTGTAGGACAGTGATTCAACCACCAGAGACATTATGCTGTGCTCCTCACGAGTGTAGCTACCATCTGGCACTGTATCAGGTAAAGCGAAACTCTTCCCAATGAGTAAGATTACTTTTGGCAATTTTTAACTCATCATAGTTTTGTCTCCTAATAAATGTACATGAATATACATGTAGGGTAAATTTTAAACAGTCAACGTACTAATATTATAATGTAACACATCGACTTAATGCGCATCAGGCTCTTCGTACAGTGGCTGACATATAGTAAGCCAAATAGATGAGGAAAAAAGAGGAAGATGGAATCCGCATAGTGCCACTGGTGGGAAAAATGAGCTTATGTCCAAATTTCCTAATTACCTGATGTTCAGAGACAAGAATATAATTTCCAATACCTTCAGCAGGTTTTTAAAAATATATATTATATGTTCTTGAAGTATATTAAGGTGTGTTTTGGAAACTGGGATCTCTGACAAGAAACATTATGAATCACTTTCTCCACTAAGAGTCTTTTAAAACTTAAAAAAAAAAAAAAGGGCATCTAATTTTGCTCTATTTCCATGTTCAAGACATGGCAAACATGCCTGACAGGTATTTGCACACATACCCCACTGTGGATGCCTGAAAACCCATACCAGAAAAAGATGAATAGGAGGCATGACGGGATTTCGGGGTCTTATTGGAAAGGTGCCTGTCTATACTCACTAATGAACTGAAGCTGGACATTCTCCATTCCATGTGAGCAAGAATTCGAAAGCTGAAAACATTTCTATTAAAAATCCAAATGGGTACTGAGATATAAATTTGGCAAAACCACAGGCCCTATGAAACCCCAGGCCAGGCAGAACAATTCTGAGTGCTCAGTGGTCTTGGAGAACATAGGTAGCTGACCCCACTCACCTGTCTGTGCATCTCCCAACACCCCAAGCTTTCTCAGGAATAAGAGGATATAGACAGACTAAGGGAGTGAAGAAGGTAAAGCAGCTAGGTTATCCTTCTCTAAAAGACAGTCTTTGGTGCTCTGAGACATCAAGACAAGCAGCTATTAAAGGGAAGGGTTCAAACAGAATGTGTGCTAGCTGGGGTCTCTACAATACAATGGGGGGGGAGGCGTGTGTTGCACACACTCTCAAGTGATGGGATTGTACAATAAAGCTATGCTCAGCAACATGGGAGATGCAAGTCTCAACACAACCCAGAACAGCCAGCCACACAGGTCAGACCTATGGAGACTAGAATATACTTCAATAACTGGGAAGACATTAAGAATTCATAGTACTTTCAGCAACCCATTATATGTTGCCCTATATCCAGAAAATGCTTTTCAGAAAATGCCGTTAGACTTCATTCTTGGACCCAACATTAACATGACACAAAGCTTCTCCTGGCTGTTTATGCTTCTACTTGGTATTCTACTTCTGTTCCAGTCACTTACTGTTCACCTCTAACTTACAAATTCCTTGAAAAATTCTGGTCAATCTTACTTCATCAGTGTCATCCCTCTTAGGCAATGCTCTTCTGTCAGGCCACCTTACAGCAGCTGGCCAACTCAGGTTGGTTTTCTTGGGTCAAGTGCCTACTCATCTTCTAGTCCACTGTGGCAAGAGGGTGAGGTCACCCTGTATGTATCCTAGCTGATTAAAAGAGTATCATCTGCTCTGAGACTAACAACTGTCCAGATTGTCTTAAAAAGTCCATCTTCTGCCCTGCTAAGGTAATCTAAGAAAAACAGAAGTCAAAGGAACTGGCATGTCAGCAGACCAGATCCACAGGGTTTTCACGGTACAAGGAAGAGTGGAACCATACAACTTTAAGCTCAGAGATGGCACACTGTCATTCCACCCACACTCCATTACTAAGAGCAAGTCACAGAGCCAAGTTCCAAGTCAATGGGGTGGCAAAGTCCACTATACCCACAAGGAAGCCATGGCGAGGAGGAGGAGGGAAGAAAGAATTACATGTAAATAAGATCTACATTTTTATTATTTATTCCGGGATAAAAAAAAAATGTCATGGAGAAAAGTTAAACAGGACAGGAAAATATTAACAAAATATACGTGCCTCCCACTCTCCCTGTAAAAACAAACTAAAGCACACTTAAATCATGCCTTGTTTTTGTTAAATATCTAGAGTTACACACACAAAGAAAAAGACCTTTGGACCAGATAGCATCTACCTAACTGAATCACCAAAGGCGACATAATATTTCTGAATGACGAATAAAGGGGAAAAAAAACATCAAAAGATTTTGTTTGGGGAGTGTCATTCGGGAGCCCTCCAAAGTCAAGCAGAACCTCCTTCAGCGGCTCTTCAGGGGCACGGACACCGAACGTGTGGGAGGAAGAGCTCCGCTTTCTGCGGCACCTGAGGCAGGCAGTGGCCAGCATGAGATGCACCTGCAGCCGGTAAGTGGGCTTCATTAAAACAAGCAGCACAGCTGCCTGGTGCGTGCGGCTCCAGGCATCGTTAGCAGCGAGCCCTCGATCCCACGCAAGCAGCCCAGGGGCCATCTACCATAGGGAACCACATGACGACCGCCCTCCCACATGCTGTCCAGATTCTTTTGCTTCCCCAAAGCTTTCTATGTCTGTTCCTAGGATACAGGGGTTTTGAAATAACTATGAGGTTTTTCACAAGAGCAACCACGGCCTGTTTAAAGTTTTCATTTAGTTAAAAAGCTGGGACCTTGGAAGCGCAGATGGGGGAAGCGCTGTTAGGGGTACACGATTTTTTTTTTTTTTTAATGCATACTTGTGAGATGGATAATGTAGGCGGTTGCAAAGAAACTCTTCAAATAACACACATATTTATATATGTGATTGAACATGTATGTGTATACATGCATATATGTACAGCATACATACACACTTCGTGGTTTACTGTTTTCCTGTCAGAAGAAGTACTCAAATATAACCATATTGCAATTACCTTTTAGGGAAGAAAGGTTTCCCTCCCATTCCAGCCGTGTGTGACCTTGTATTTCCTCTGTACAGGAACACAGAAGTTGGGCAACTGGGTTTCAGTAAAGATACATTTCTATTTAAAAGGGGCTAATGCTAAGTAAATATCAAAAAATCATGCAGAACTAAAATGGTAGAAAATTACAACACAAACCCTTTAAAGGTCATAAAATGTAAGGGAGGTAGGGAGGTCTTTACCTCAAAGTGGGGAAGACAGACTCACCACCAGGCAGTAATTTTCAATGCTAAGAGGACCCCTCTTTTAAGAGGACTAACCTGAGTAAATACCAATTCTATTTCAATTCCCTTTGGAATATCTCCTTAGCAATATTTTTGTACAATCTCATTTCTGTTGAATCAAAACCAACAATTCAACTTTAACAATGATTATTTCCTAGAAACTATTTTCAGAAATAAAATCAAAGTAAAGCCCTCCGTTTCTGGCAGAGAAATCCAAAGTCTGAGTAGGAGCACCTCTTCAAACACAGATTTTTCTCCTCCCAAAACGCTGTTTTGTTCTTTCCAGGCAACCTGTAAATCCATTCGTGGTATTTTCCCCCACCATTATCACAGTGTGATCACAGAATATTCTGGAACCATACAGGATCTATTTCTCAGTATCTTGAACTTGGTCTCAACACCCAGAAATATCCTTGGATTACTTTATTTATTATGAAATCTGGGACCCTTGGGATTGAAACCTCCCTCTCTGGCATGAAAGGCTGCCCATTGGAGAATTTAGATTACATAACCCTTCACTCTAGGTTTTCCTCCACTGTTGTTTTTAATATTGCTGGATAAGCTTCCGGGAAGTGTTTATAATCAGTCTATGTCTACCATTTCCCAGTGATCTTCCACTGTGTGTAAGCAATCAAGAGGCAAAGAGAACGTTCATGTTCGCCTACCTTCCTGGACTGGGATGTGATCAGACAACTCCTGGATGAAACATACCACCTGCGCTCACCACCCCCAACTGAGGCACAGTGGCCATGGTAAGACTGCACATATAACCCTCTCTACAGCGGGTAATACCCTGCTCTTCAATGGAATATAGATTCTTGAGGGCATTGGCTCAGCAAAACCCTGGTCCTTCACCCGCATTCACTGGAATGCGTTCTCGAGCATCAGTTTGTACCAAGGAATGCTGCGGCTTTGCCATCTAGTAGGCATTTAAGCCAACAAGGACTTTGCCAGAAATTACTGAAGAATAGGTGATATTCTTTTAGCCATCTATAGTGCTAACAACCACACTGACATACAGCTGGAAACTGGCTCAAGGTTCCTTATTCCCACACAGAGTGGTGTAGGTGACCGAACAGACCAACGAGGAATTTGATTTCATAAGGCAAAAAGCATGGAGCTTTACCGTAATTCCTTCTTTAAAGCAGTCTTTTTTCCCACCTAGTATTTTAAATGCTAAACTGTTTCTTCATTAGTTTTCATCAGCTTCTTGGAAGATCTAGCTCCTGGCTGGTCCCACTTCCACTTCGTACCCACTGGTTTGTTGTGGGGCCAATCCCAAAGATATTCATTTGCACCTGACCCAGCCAAAGGTGGTTTCCACACAGGGAAGGCTGTCAAGGCTGCAGAATGTGTGCCTACGGAATTCTTCTTCCCCTGAAGTGCACACTCAGTCCACAGGCAGAGCTTGGCCCCAGTGGGGCTCCCATCAATCAGTAATTGTCGGTGAGGGCAACGCAGACACCTGGAGTTGCCAGCACAAGCAATTTCTCCCTCTGCTTTCTTTTCTCCCTTCACACTCATATCCTAAAATGAGGCATGGGTGGTTCTCGGGACCAGATTCTTCTTTACCTGCATTTTCAAACTGCTCCTCCCCTGAAGATCTCCCGATCACAATTCATCCCATGCAGAGCAATCTGGCTCTGATTTCCTCATCTCTACTGATTGCATCTACACTTGTCTTTATCCAACAGCCGGTCCAGGGTTTCTCTCCTCTTTTGTGAAGGGCCAACAGATGGAGGATGAATTTGGTCTTTCTCCCTCACATCACCTTCTATCCCATGGTGGGTGCTCTGAGCTATACCGCAGACTCTCTCTCTGTGATGACTCAGACTGGCACTGGGCATCCAGAGCCTTTTAGTAGTGTTCTTGTCTACCTCCTTGAAGTGGCCGGGATAAGCAGAACAGTCCCGGCCAAACACTGCCTGCCTCCTAACCTTCGGATTTGTTTTGCCAAAGAAAAAACCTTGTCAGCTCTGAGTCTTTGCAGAAGCACTGCGTTCCCACAGTGAGAACAACCAGGAAGTGCATGGTTTTACGGGTAATCTCTTCGCTGTACCAGTCTGCAACCATACACAATCCTCACTCCAAACATAGGAACTTACTTTTTCAAGGGGGAGACATAACCATCAAACCCTGAGATGCTTCCATGCCTTGTTATGCTTCTTGATGTCACTGGGAACAAAGCCTGGAGGCTCATGCTAGCACATTCAACCACAGTGTCACTAGAAGTACAAAGAGGAGGTCTTGTGCCAAAGGGTCTGTGCTCCTCACTGCCTGGGACTGTGGGCTACAGTCAGGCCAGAGCTGGGATGCGGGGACTCAGGTAGCAAGGCTGCTGGTGTGAGAACAATGGCATCTTTGCCTCCCCCTCTCAGGCCTGACACCTGGCTGCCTGCTCTATCTTTAAATGGGGGGGCCAGGAATTCCAGGTAGCCTGTGACTGACTGCTGGGCAGTTGCTGAGCTGCCTGCTCTGTTGCAAGGACTGAAAGAAGTCAACAGAGACCACAGGATCCAGGGCTAAGGTGGTCCCAGTGCAAGCAGGATTATATTTTCTTCTGTCCGGAGGGGCCCAGTGGGGGGCTGTGTACCTTCTTCCTGCACCACGGTGGCTGCTTAGTCAAGCAGCAAGGCTTTGCTTAACACTGAAAGTAGTGAGCTTGTCCAAACTTTTGTAATTTAACAGGACCGTGTGTCTGAAAGGCCAGCAATCCATCCCTCCCCCATATTTCAGCACATCAGAGGGAAAACTGGCAATTCTTTTAAGAGTCTGACTTGTATCTGCTTTTAAAACTTTAAAAAGGTAGCATGTAAAAGAGGACATGTGTCTTTCCTGAAATTTAAAATTTAAATGAAAAACTGAAATTAAAATTTAAATTTAAATAAAGTTAAAGAAAATTTAAGTGAAATTAAACTAAAATTTTAGATGACTTTAAAACAAAAATAACCTGTTTAAAAGCTAAGTCCATCTTGACAGGAAAACAACTGGAATTGGCAATGGAAAATCTGATTTAGGAAAGTTTTAATTGCTAAATATTTCCAAATATTAAAATATAATAGAAAAAGAGACTAAGCAGCTGTATATTTAAGTCAGAGATTGCCCAGTCTTTTAGCTCTTAGGACTCTTTGCATAACCTGCAAACCATTTCAATTACATGAATATTTCTGCTCATCCTAAAGATCTCCTTTTTAAGTAAGTCTACCACTTTTCTGAGGAAGCTCTCCAGTACTTATAGCCCTGAAGATAAAAACGTCCTTCCACCACAGATTATAATAGAAATATTCTCTGCTTTTAACATCATCGAGCATCCCACGGTGTTTTTACTACAACAGCAGATAGCCTGGTGTGGATACTCATTAATTACCTTCAAGGTCTTTTTCTAGCGAGGTATGCCAAACGAATCTCTTTTTGCATGAATTATTTGGGTTTGTTCCTGAGCGTATGTTATACTAATAGTCTCGAATGTTTTTTATAAGATGATTTTTCAAATGTTATCAAGTCACTTTAACTTTTCTTCCTCTGGGTTATAAATACTAAAATAAACACAATAGAATTTGGTTTACATACTCAATTTTTTCCTAGAAGTTACCAAGGAAGATACTGGATAAAGCAGACCCCTCAGCCCATACCATACTTAGAGCCCAAGGAGCTCCATTCCTGGAGGTCATGCTAAGTCTTTTGTAACTACCTATGTGGCGCAAAAAAAAAAAAAATTGTAAGTACTTTAATTTTCTTTAAAATAACAGGGCCCTTGGGCGCCTGGGGGCTCAGGTGGTTAAGCGACTGCCTTTGGCTCAGGTCATGATCCTGGAGTCCCAGGATCGAGTCCCGCATCGGGCTCCCTGCTCAGCAGGGAGTCTGCTTCTCCCTCTGACCCTCCTCCCTCTCATGCTCTCTGTCTCTCATTCTCTCTGTCTCAAATAAATAAATAAAATCTTTTAAATAAATAAATAAATAAATAAAATAACAGGGCCCTTAATATATTCACAGGTTCACAGGTCATACAACCACCATGACTATCTAATTCCACAATACTTATCAACCCAAAAGAAACTCCTTATTCATAAACAATCACTCCCCATTCCCCCTTCTCCTCAACCCCTAGCAATCACTGATCTACTTTCTGTCTGTATGGATTTGCCTATTCTGGACATTTCGTATAACGGAATTATATGTGATCTGAATCCTTTCGTGTCTGGATTCCTTCACTCCACATGGTTTCAAGGTTCATTCACACTGTGGCATGTATCAATATTCCATTCCTTCTTTATGGCTGAACAACCCCCCTTGTAAGATACACCATATTTTGTTTATGTATTCATCAGAGGAGAGACACTTTGGTTGTTCTCACTTTTTGGCTGTTATGAATAATGCTGCTATGAACATTTGTATGCAAGTTTTTGTATGAACATATGTTTTCAATTCTCTTGGATATATACCTAGAAGTGGAAACGCTGGGTCATATAACAACTATGTTTAACTTTTGGAGGACTTCAGGTGATAGCTTAATGTGATTCAGTCTAGCCAGATGGCAGTTACTGGTTCATCCAATAAAAATGTTATTTCTGTCAATATTAAAAGTCTTTCCTTAAACAACCGGGAGTAACATCCATTATTTTCCCAATTGCTGTGTGGCTTGTCACTCTAACAGTAAAGGAAACTAGACATATCAGACTAGAGTGGTCTTCTAGTAGTTTGTATTTTTCTGGCTGCCTTCAAACTAGTGGAGATTTATCTGAACATGATGGTGAGGAGGGAAGGTTGCCAGGGACAGTGACAATGAAAGACAGCTGGTTATAGGCAGGGCCTCTTGGACAGCTTTTAATTCAATGGCTATGATCTAGGTACCTACAGGTCTAAACTCTAGATGTTTTTCATATACCGAGAGACTAAGGCATTAGATCAGCACCTGGCTAACTTGACCACCCATGAGACTAATCTAGCCAGCCACTCAATTTTTTTTTTTTTTTTTACAACCTGCCAGCTAAGAATGATTTTCACATTTTTAAATTGTCACATTTTCAACAGTTATGTAAGAACCTATATGTAACATCCTCACAATTCCAAGCCTGCAGTATTTACTATCAGATCCTTTAAGAGAAAGTTTACAGACCCCTGCTGTAGCTGATAGTCGTGCAAATTAAATTCTCTTAAGACCAATGAATAAAGCATAGCACCACTATGCTAGAGACAGCCAGTAAGCAGCAAACACCCAACACAGGATGTCAAGCAACCTGGGAAGTGACTCAGAAGGATGGTAAAGCATAGAACCAAGACAGGAAAAGCAGTATGTGCACAGTGGTAAGGGATGACGCGTCAGGTCATCAAAACTCTGGGAAATCCTAATAAAATGTTCATTCTTCGCAGCAGAGAACACCTCCCTAGCAACGTGATAGTTTGTTTCTCCCTATCTATTTTGCTTTATCTAAAGAGTGCTAGACATAACATATTAACACACTTTGCTTTACTGAACCCATCATACCTTGCGCCCACCACGGTCATCCTTTTCCTGCTTCATCTGACCATTTCTCTCTTGACCTACCAGGCGTCAACAGCAAATCCTTATTCACTAGGCTTGTAGGGCTCTGGCTCCCCTATTATAAGGTGACTAATTTACATGATGCTTAGAGCTCTAAGTAAGCACCATGGATGCTGTTTGCATGATACTATTAAAGCTACATTCATTGGGCGCCTGGGTGGCTCAGTCGTTAAGCGGCTGCCTTTGGCTCAGGTCATGATCCCAGGGTCCTGGGATCGAGCCCCACATCAGGCTCCCTGCTCGGTGGAGAGCCTGCTTCTTCCTCTCCCTCTCCCTGCTGTTCTGCCTACTTGTGCTCTCTCTCTCTCTGTCAAATAAATAAAATCTTTAAAAAATAAATAAATAAATAAACCTACATTCATTACAGTAGACCACCTTTTTTATCCCAATTCAACAGGGAAAACAACACTTGTCTTTTGCCAACCTCAGTGTTTTCTCTAGTCGCCAAAGTTTCCCAAAAGTAACGGCAGTGGACTGTTATGACGCTGGTCGCTAAGTCTCTTTCCAAGACATATTATCCCTACCTGCTGGTAATAGCTTCTGTTTTTCTCGTGAGTCAGAATTAGCTACTCCTAAAATTGGACCTTAAAAGTCTTCAGCAAAACGAGAGGTTCACCTGTTTACGTTTGATCTCTTCTATAAAGATGAAATGAAAGACACTAAAAGTTCCTGCTTTTCCTCACACTTCTTTACTAATGTTCCCTTCCTTTCTGTTACATGTAAGGTGTCCTTGGGGGCTCCTTTCACCTAATGTGAAGCTGATGTGGGGAGACATTACTTTTAGGTTCTTAGTATTACTCGTTGTTCCTTTCTAGTTTTAATCTTTCTATTGTTGTTCTTACTCAATTTTGCTATTTCCATATTCTCATGGTCCTGCCAAATTACCTCTTTTTAAAACTTTCCCATTAGCCTTCCAGCTCTCAACAGAGTTCCAGGCTCAGCAAAAAATAGCCACATTGCCTTTCCCGGCGTTTCTATATGCCTATTTCAGTTAGTTCCTGGGCCTTTTTTTTTTTTGAACAGCCACTAACTCCTGGGGACTTTGAGCAGAGAACCCCATCACTGTGATTATGTGTTAGTCTGAATTATTTTACTAGCTCCCAGCTATGGAAAAACTACATTTAAACAGAAAGGTTGGGAAATTTATGGACAATACAGATAAACTTCTCTTCCTGTTTTTCTAAAATATAATTTCATCTTCTAGAAGACACTTCAACAAAGGTCTGAGAGTTTAAAATACACACACATCGTGGGATCAGTCATTCTAATAACGAATCATCGACAAACCCAAACCAGTCCCGTCTCTAGTCTCAACCACTGATTCTCAGACCACCTTTTCCTGACACTTCCATAGAGTTCAAAATTCTCTCCCTTATCAGTAAGATTAAAAGCTTCCAAAAACTTTCCTCCCATCACATTCTAATTCTGGAAAGATTCTACGAAATCCCTGATCTATATATAAAAACCCAAAGAAATAATAAGTATACCTCTTCGGGGTTATTTCTTAAATTAAGATTAGAAAAATACTATATATTCAGGGATATTCACAAAGAACAGGTTATGAAGCACTTACACCAAAGGGTCTTTAAAAACAAGATGGACACCTCTATCGTTATGCAAATAACTTGAAAGTATCTCACCAAAAAGACAAGGAGATAATCTATGGGATTTCTCCGTTCTTCCCTCTTGAAAATCCCCAGAGCTTGCGTCCTCATGGGCCCTATGAACCTCACCGCACTATTGCTCTGGGGAATCCAGCCTCAGGTCACTGAGCAGAATTTTCTCAAAAGATGAAAAATGCAAGGGGCAAACCTTACACGAAATACTCTTCTTGTTAAGTCACCAATTCTAAGGGAAGAGTCAATCACTCTAGAATGGTGACCAACGCAGGGAGGTGGGGATGGGCCCAGGGAATGAAACCCACACAGATACAGACTTCTGAAGGGCCCAACAGTTGTAAAAACTCTGTCTCAGCTCTTTGCACTGTTTTTGGTGGTGAAAGACACTCCTTTTCAATGGAACAACTGGCATTCTCCTCTATTTCTTGTGGCTCAGGCAGTCAGTGTGAGACGGAGCAGGAAGCTGCTGGAAGGAGGGCGTGCGTCTAGCTCTCAGCTCTGAATGGTCTGCGCCTCGCTCCAGAACGTTTCCTCCAGATGCTGCAAGCAGACACTCTGTAATACCTAAACCACAAATCATCACATTCCCCACCCTTTGAGCCAGGGCTTGTCCTTGAGCTTCCCACATAGTGAGATAGTAACCAAGCTGGCCTCGGATACAATCGCTTTTTACAAATTCAGACGAAAACCTGCCACACCATCTGCTCCATAGACTATAAAGTGGACCTCATGTCATAAAAATATCCGCTGGAGGTGAACCTCAGAGAGTAATGCAGGGCATTTCAGACATTTCACAGGGCATGAATCCTGGCTAGCTTACTAAAGAAAATATTTTGTCAATGTAAACAGGTCGGGCATACAACTGTATCTAAAAGGAGAACAAGTATGTCTCAGAAATGGAGTCATCTTGCAGAAACAGAAATACAGGCAGGTCACTGCAGATTCTCTGCCAACATCCAAGGAAACTGCCTTTCTCAAAATAAAGAAAATGGGCCGCTGTCTGGTTGTTTGGGGAACGAGGGTGGGTTTGTTGTGTTTGGGTTGTTGTTGTTTTTTTTTTAATGACTCTTAAGTTTTATCCCCTGTAACATATTAAAGCCATCTAAACCAAAGTATTTCCAAACTATGATACTGTAACTTAGAAAAATCATTGACCAGACTATACTCACACTGAAAAGGTGCCGTGACTTGACCCTGCCCGTATCTCGCAGGGAACGAACCTTCAGTGGACTGCTCTCCCGAAATCACCTTCTGCGCTGCAAAGTACTTGGGCTTGAGCACATATTCCTGGGTCTGGCCGTGATGAATCATCACATTCTGTGAGGAAAGGGGTGTCACTCTGGGAAGAACAAAGCCAGGATAGGGAAATTAATTATGGGTTTTTAAAGCTAAGATGGGAAAAATAAGAAATTAAACTCAGAAAGGAAAGAGATTTCACACAAGGCTCAATTTTTCCTTCAAATACTGTAGCTGACCATTTATAATACAAGGAACTAACCGCTTACACGCGGTAGAAACCTTAACACAGGGCACCTGGGTGGCTCAGTTGGTTAAGCATCTGACTCTTGGTTTTGGCTCAGGTCATGATCTGGGGGTTGTGAGTGCTCGCTTCGGCAGCACATACACTAAAAATGATCTGGGGGTTGTGAGACTAATCCCTGCATGGGGCTCCACACTCAGCAGAGTCTGTCTCCCTCTCCCTCTAGCTCATGCACTCTCTCTCTCTGTCTCTCTCTCTCAAATAAATAAATAAATAAATCTAGAAAGAAAGAGAGAGGGAGGGAGGGAGGGAAGGAAAGGAAGAATCCTTAAAAGGGACTCTGCCTCTCTAGTCAAGAAGCATAGGCTAAATAGGCCACCACAGGTGGATTCTATCACAGAATTCAGAGCAAAGTTACCACAGCCTGTATGCGGAACACAGGACATTTATATGTAAGAAAGACAATGACCTATACACGAGCAGGTACATATATTTAAAAAGTGCATTTTAAATACACTGATAAGTAGGCAGTATTGGAAATGCAAAGAGGGGAAAGGAAGAAGGAAAAACAGAAAGGGGGCTATGCATGAAATCCCCCGCTTGATCAGTTACGCAAAATTAACTCTCGACAGTCAGAGCCTGAAGAGTAAACGGTGGGACCTTCCTAATGATAGAAGGGAAGATGGGCAAGCTCTCAGCCTCACCTTCCTAATCTGTACCACAGAACCTGTCACACAGGGCAAAGGAAAAATGCTCATAAAAAATCTGAACACACAAAAGCTGGAAAAAAAGAATTTTTTAAATTATCTTTTGAAATATAATTATGATAAGGAAGAAACATTCAACTTTTTCTAGTTAACATTTAAATATTTTATGTTGTATCTCATAATAATTAAAACCGTACTACTCTGGTTAAATGTTTCATAATGACTAGTTCCTAAGAATAATAACAATGGTAAGAATAACTAATCACAATCTCCTTTCTTCAATACCACAAGTCAAGAACTCTGGGGACTCCTGAACACAATTACTGTGTATTCACCCTCTGGTCCAACCATTTTCTTTTTTTTTTTTTTTTAAAGATTTTTTTTTTTTTATTCATGAGAGAGAGGTGGGGGGAGAGCAGAGGGAGAAGCAGGCTCCAAGGATCAGGGAGCCCGATGCGGGACTCGATCCCAGGACCCTGGGATCATGACCTGAGCCGAAGGCAGACGCTTAACCATCTGAGCCACCCAGGCGCCCATGGTCCAACCATTTTCTATGACAGTTCTCTTTTGTTACATGTAATGGAAACTTTTTTTTTAAATAATTTTTTTATTTTAATTCCAGTATATTTAACATACAGTGTTATATTAGTTCTGGGTATTTTATCCAAACAATACAAAAACACGAATTCAAAGGGATACATGCACCCCTATGTTTATAGCAGCATTATCTACAATAGCCAAGATATGGAAACAGCCCAAGTGTCCATCGATAGATGAGTGGATAAAGAAGATGTGGTAATATATAGACAATGGAATATTATTCAGCATGTAAAATTTAAAATAATAAGCCTTTGCCCAGATTTAATAATTCCCTGGGAAACAGAACTAAAATCATTAGCTAAGCAAGACTAATAAATAATCAAACAATATAAAGAAGATACACCAACTAATTCCAAAAAATGCTTAATTCCTACCAAAACTGCTGAGACAGAGCATTTTAGCAGCAAACTGAGCCTATGGAAGGCGACCTCTCCAGTGGTAACCTTGAATTTTACCAAATGTGGCACCTTAAAGCCATCTAAACCAATCAAAATATTCCCAAACTATGAACATGAACTTGGGAAATGGTTGACTGGGATATAATCACACTGATAAGGTACCCCAAAGCCCCAAAGATTGTCCCTAACAAGGGACTCTAAACGAGAGGAAGAAATGACACTGTGACAGGGGAGTATGAAAGGTCAGCTGTCAAGCCACGAAAAACACGACCACAAAGTGTCTCATCAAAAGCAGGAACAGTCCTGAATAAAGTCAGTCTATTTGACTGACTCTAACTAGAGCTGATGAATGAGCTATTCTGCAGGACAAGGCGTCCATGAGAATGAAGGGAGAGAGTGGGATGAAGAGTGCTTCCGTCTTAGCAAGTCAGGGACCTCGATCCACCACTCTAAAGCTTGCAGTTGCAGGAAAGCCTAGGAAAATCCGCCCTGGGCCTGAGTTTTCCCAGACACAATTCCATGAAAGGGCACTCCCTCTATCACTAGACTAATGACTTAAATTGCTAAAAGCCTAAGTAAGGCTTAACGTTGTAAACACTTTTGTTTTGATGATGTAAGTGTTGGTTTGAACGTTAAGTGTGTTTGGTTGGGATGGAGTAGAAAGTGTACCAGCTGGACACATCTGGTGGTGAGTGATAAGAACCACCAGTCTACTCCATCAGCGTCATGAACACAGGAAGCCCTTCTTCTCATCTCCGGGGCAACTCACTCCCCAGCTATGCTGTCATCCTGTCACTATGCTGCTGGCCCCTGCTGGCAGAAGTATTCCTGTTCACAAGAGGACAGCATCCAGCTCTGACTGTTGCCAGGCAGGATGGACTCGGGGACGAGGTGGGGAGATCTGCCTCTAGTCGAGGTCCTCCCTTCTTTCCCTTCTGAATCAAGGAAGTGAGAGGCACCAAGAAATGAGCTGAAAGCTTACATATGGGCTCCTTTTCCCAACACCTAACTGGAAAGTAATGAACAAACAAGGAAGACGGGATTACCGGGTCTCGAACTTGAGCGACAACCCTCAGCTATCATGGACTTAAGGAAATAAGCAGTGAGTAAATGCCAGTGTAATGGTACTTAATGTCTTACTGCAGTAGAAGCACTTGCCAAAGTCACAAACAGATTGCAAATATGGAGCTACACCTGAACTGCGCTTCCCTTTCTCCATCACCTTTCCTTTTCCCCAGTGCAAGCGTGTCAACACACAGGAATAGACTGAAGCCACTCTGCATGACGGCCCCACAGAGAAAGAAGCAAAGCCATGGATGGTGGCATCACGTGGGGCAAACGGAGGAAACTGTGCGATTGCTCATTTCACAAATACATGATTCGCATCCTTTTCTCTCTTCCTCCCTTCATGGTTGGCGTCCACTTTCCCCTCTAGCCTTACAAATATATAGCCTCTTTAACTCTTCTCTTTTACCCAAGTATTTCAGGAATAATCTCTCTCCTTTCATTTCAATTGGGATTGTCTCCATTCTTCCCTCCTCCCGGGGTTGGGGGTGGATGGGTAGGGAGGCTTAACTATCACTAGTGAACATCAGGTTTGTCAGAGCATTACAGTTTTCTTTTTTAAAAAAGAACTAAAATATTTGGGAAAATTAAGTTAAAAATGAAAACTGTAGGACCTCTGGTTCAAAATGTTTTGTTTTGTTTTTTTAGGTACCTATATATCTCACCTTCCTCCAAAGATGCCCTTAAAATTTTAAGGAATAAAAAAAGATTTAATCCAGAGTTGACATTTGGCTGTTACCCAACAATACAGCCACACTAGTCATTAAAATATGGCAATATTCTGTTCTCATAAAGAGCCGCTATCCCAAGACCTTTAGTGCCCCTCCCGGCTCCCTCCACTGGGCGCCCCCAAGACATACGTCCCTTCAATCCTGTAAATAAGGAGTTAACACTTGGCAGAGCTGGATCTCTAGGTCTCTGTTCCAGGATCCCTTCAGATTAGTCAATACCTGTGCCACACAGGGTACTAAATACGGTCTGTTATACCCATTAATAAACCCACAAGAGATACTTCAACAAATCTGTAAGATTCAAAGTGGACCGAGAAATGTTGACTGTTGTAGCAGCATGGAGGAAGCCATGGCCTGAAAAATATTCTCCTAACTTCTTTTAGTTCAACCTGCAGCAAGAAGTCCATTTTACTTGAGATCCAATTCACGTGTACATATGGGTCTGTGTTTTTATATAACTAAAACAAGTGTTAGGAAACAATATTTACCCTTAGCATGTGTAGGGCACTTTGAGATTTTGTCCTCTAATCTGTTTTTTAAGTGACTGTCTTGAGCCACTACACTGATTTCATGACTTCATGACTCCCTAATGGGTTGCAACCAGTAGGCTTAAGGGCACTGGTCAAGAACCACTCTGTGAGAGCACAGGCACAAAGGAGACAATATTCTCTGGGAAACACAGAGGAGGTCTGGACCTGAAACCAAGTAAAGCAAAGGGTGATAAAAAGTAGGGCTGAACACTGGTGTCTTAACTAAAAATCTATATATAGAGGCAGCTATCCTCCCTAACTCTAGCAAACAAAGCATCCAGATGTCAGACTTCTACTCTTCTCAGGGGGAAAAAAAAATGAGTACTCTTCTCTAAAAGAATGGAAGTAGGTTGTATAAACCACAAAACTTACTGCTCCCTACTCCCAGAGCGAGGCCTTCTCATTCTGGATTCTGGGTTCCCCTAGCTCAAAAGGCTGGTCTCCCATTTTTCCCCTAAAAAGAAGCTTGCCAGGAAATCAGGAAGACAGGGAGCTCTGGGAGAATGATCCCAGGGGGAAAAGGAGTCACAGGATTGGAAAATATGATTGTGATTTTGGAGACACTTGACTATATGGCATAAATGCAACTGTTGGAAAGAAAAATGGAGAATACATTCAAATTTGATGCTAGGAACACTCTCCTTCAAGAAGCATGCATGAGAGCGAAGGACAGATAGAGAGAGAGAAACCCAAGCATTGAGTGGTACATCCATGGATAAAATATTACAAATGCTGTAACTGTCAGAAACAACCGGGTTCCCAACTTTGGTGATATTAATGTACAGAATTAGCTAAAGAAGGCTGGAAGATTCTTGAAGAGGAGGAGAAGGGGAGGGAAGACTGGGAGAGCCACTGCCCTCACCTTATAAAATGCAGGGTCATCAGATAATATTCATGACCTTGATAGATGACATTGACAGAAGAAGAAATAGAAGCATAAATGTGCTATTGGGGTGTACACAAGCTATGAAAATGAAATAATGATTTTGAGAGAAAGGGTGGGGAGTAAGATGTGAAGTAAATAAGCTAAATCTTCACCTCCTAGGGCAAGAAGTGTTCAGACAACACTTAAAAGGAATAAATGAAGAAATGGCTGGGTGGAGCTAACTACCAGAAGGACGAATAGGACTTGAGGATTAAATGCAGGACAGCTGGGGACAAAAAGAAAAGGACTCAAGTGACAATGAAGGTTTCGAGCCTGGTTGACTGGACAGGTATTTTTGTTCAAGGCCAAGGAGAAAAGAAACAGCAAAGAAGCATGCTGAGTTACGGCAGGCAGAAGAAAGGGCCAGTCTATGAGGATGGTAATTATGATAGAGACAGAACATGGAGCAAGTCTCTGAGGGGCAATTAGGGAAAGCCTCCAAGATGAGGAAAAGTGATGTTCAAAGAGGAGCCAACTTCTTCAAAGGCAAAAATGTTTCAGAAAAAAAGAACACAGAACCACATGGTCTGGAGGACATTCACACATAAGGGTAGGGACATAAAGAGAAAATGGGGGGAAAATTAGGAGAAAAACAAGAATAACGTGGGTCCAGAAATGATAAATGGAACAAAGTTCCTAGGAGGAAAGGAGAGAGGACCACCTGCCAACTGCAGCAGAAAAAGCAGGGAAAGAAATGAGGAAAGGCCACGCCTGGGTTGGGGAGGTCACTGGCACCATTCAGAGTAGTGACAGGAGTGTGGCTGCAGTGGGCCATACATTTGACAGGTGGCGTGCTGTGACACATGGACAGACAGAAAAGGAAAAAGAGGCCAGAGCTTAGGGGTAGGGCTGGCCATCTGAAGACCTGAATCCATGGAAACCTCTGCATCGTTATAAGCAGCGGGGAGACAATCCCATACAACTTCTTTCCTTAAAAGAAAGGATTAGTCACACACTGTTTACACTGCTGCCTTCATAGTGGCAATTTTTGGCACACGTATGTACTAAACTTTTCCATATTTCTACTAGATTCATTATTTGACCTGTGGAACGGGTGGGAGGATCTGGCAAAACACAAGCCCCTTTCCACTTAAGGAAAGAGCTTTGGACCTCACAGAAGGAAACCCCCAACAGGCCATAAAATGTTTCCCACAGAAGGCCAGTCTAACACGATCCAAACCTTTCCCCTCTGTGTAGCATACTCAGGTTTATAATCAAGACTAAGAGAAACCAGAAGGGGAAGCAAACAGAGCTAGAGGAGGAAGCCACGAAGGGTCACTTCCAGACTTCCAGGGTCAGTTTCTCCGGACAAAATGCAAGTGATCCCAGGTGACTTGCATGGGTTGCAAGCTGTTCAGAAGCAGGGGTACATGCTACTCAAGGAAAAGGAGGTGTGCTCAAGTACAGGAGATACCAGCTATGGTTTGGTGGAGGAAACAGGGTTCTCGAGGCTGATAAGCACAGAGAGAAGGGCCAAAAAAAAGCATACGGCTAAGAGGTCATGAGGCAGCATCCCACACATGTGAAGTGAGACTAATTTTCGTGGTGAGCCCATTCATACAGAATTATCTTCCAGACCAAGGAAAGGATTAGGAAGTAAAAGGTTGCTGATGACGAGATCAAAGGGCAGCACAGACAGACAGCACAGACTGCCAGTAACAGGATAAGGGAGAGCCGGAGTCTGCCAGAACACACACAGTGAAACTAAAATGAAACAAGCAAACACAAAGTCCGGAGAACAGAAGGAAAGAAAAGAGTATATGAAAAATCTAAGTGTAGGGGACAGACCAGTAGGGGATTGAGGAAATGAAGTGAAAGAAGGTAGATATTGTGGGGGGTGAGGGAACGCATGGAAATGAAGTAAACTGTGATGATCATCATTAATAAACATGGAAAACACAACCAAGCACTTTGGGAACCAATTTTCTTTGGCAAGTGGTTCTTTCCTGGGACTGATTTTGCCCCCATGGGCATCTGGCAATATCAGAGACATTCTCAAACGTTATGAATCAGAGGTAAGGGGCTCAATCCCGTGGGGAGAAGCCAGGCAGCTACTGAATGTCCTATAGCGTACGGGACAGTCCTCCACAAGAAGGAATTACCTGGCCCCAAAAGTCAGTAGGGCCAGAGCTGAAAAACCCTGTTCTCAACATGCGCTCCTATCACCAAACGATTTTAATAGACATGAGTAAAGAGCAAATGGCCTGTGGGAATGGCAATGAAAAGCTCTAGAGGAGGTAAAACCTGCACAACCTCCTAGGTGTTCGGTAAGCCCTAGGAGGCTAGGGATGCAGCCCTGGACTCAAGTTCCCTGGCTGGAAACCTGCAAGGGGGGCAGGTATGGAATAGCGATTTAAAAAAAATCATTTACTAGAAGCCCTTGCAGGAACAATACGACATAGAGTTGGGAAGAACTTTTTGTTAAACTACTTAGCAAGGGAAGGGAGTGTGCCATGAAGAGATGGCAGAAAAAGAGTTGCCAAACTGCTTTCTAAGGTGGGCGAGTCCAATCGACCATACGTGTTTAGTTATGCCAAGGTCACACGTGTTCGGGGCTTGGTGTGAACTGTTGGGTAACAGACAAAGCTGAGTGCTGCACCTACAATTTCCCACATCTGCCCTGTCTTCAAATGGTCCTCCACATCTTCTCTAAAGAAATGTCTAATCTGAGGTGTCGCACAACTGGCCCCCGAGAGGGAACCTGTGTCTCCACACAGCCCTGGTTAGTAGATACTCTTCTTCTTCTTCTTTTTTTTTTTTTTAAGATTTTATTTATTTTTGACTGAGAGAGAGAGCACAAGCAGGGGGAACAGCAGAGGGAAAGGGAGAAGCAGACTCCCCGCTGAGCAGGGAACCCGAGGCGGGGTTCGATCCCAGGACCCCAGGATCATGACCTGAGCCTAAGGCAGATGCTTAACCATCTGAGCCACCCAGGCGCCCCTAGGAGATACTCTTCTGAACATGACTGCTACATGAAAACATCCCAGGAATTCTCAACCCATCTAATCCCAAGTTCCTAGAGGAGGGGAAAATATAATCAAAGAGCCGTAATGAAGAGGAAACTTTAAGAAGCAGGGGGGGAAAGGCCTCCTCTTGGAAAGTTTAATAAAATAATCCCAACACTTCGGAAATAAAAAATGAAGTTGGCTGAAATTAAGTGCTTGAAAAAAAAAAAAAAAGGAAATGGTTTAAACAACTCAATTAAAAGCCAGAGCTCATCAGACTGGTTAGAAAGCAAGACCCAACTACACAGCTGCCTACAACAAACCCACTTTAACTATAAAGACAGACATGTTAAAAGCAAAAGAATGAGAAAAGATTTCACATGTTCACATGAATCAGAACAAAGCTGGAGTAGCTAGGACTATGCTAATAACAGCGGAGTACATTTCAGAGCAAAGAATATTACTAAGGATAAAAAGGATCATTCCATAAGGATAAAGGGTCAATTCATCAAGAGGACATCAAGAATCCTAAACAGCTGTGCACTTGATAACAGAGCTTCAAAATATGTGAAGCAAAAATTGTTTTAAAAAAAAGCCATGAGAAACAGATAATTTTGTTTTAGTTCCTGTTTCAATACCCGTTTAAAAAACGGACAAAACAAGTACACCAAAAATTAGTGAGGATATAAAAGACCTAACACTATCAATCAACTTAACCTAATTGACATTCATAGAACACCACACCCAACAACAGCTGAACACATGTTTTTCAAGTGCATACAGAGTATTTACCAAGATAGACCATAATTTGGGCATATAAAAAGTGTCAGTAATTTTTAAAAGATTTGAGTCATACAAACTATGTTCTCTGGCCATCATGAAATTAAATCAGAAATCAGTAACAGAAAGATCTCTGGAAAATCCTCTAAATATTTGTAAACTAAAAACCAAACTTGGAACACTACATCAAAAACTAATGATGTAATGTATGGTGATTAACATAACAATAAAAAATAATGTTGATTTGTTATCCTAAAAAAAAAAACTAAACTAAATTTGTGAACTTCAAAGCAACCAAAGGATTCACAGAACTAGAACAATCCTAAAATTTGTATGGAACCACAAAAGACTCCAAATAGCCAAAGCAAACTTGAAAACAAAAAGCAAAGCTGGAGGCATCACAATTTTGGACTTTAAGTTATATCACAAAGCTGTAGTGATCAAGACAGTATGGTACTGGCACAAAAACAGACACAAAGATAATGGAACAGAATGGAAAACCCAGAAATAAACGCACAACTGCATGGTCAATTAATCTTCGACAAAGCAGCAAAGAATACCCAATGGAAAAAAGACAGCTTCTTCATCTTCAACAAATGGTGTTGGGAAAAATGGACAGCAACATGCACAAGAATGAAACTGGACCACTTTCTTACACCATACACAAAAATAAATCCAAAATGGATGAAAGACCTAAATGTGAGACAGAAAGCCATCAAAATCCTAGAGAACACAGACCGTAACCTCTTTGACATCGGCTGTAGCAACTTCTTACTAAATACGTCTCCTTAGGCAAAGGAAACAAAAACAAAAATAGACTATTGGGACTTCATCAAAATAAAAAACGTCTGCACAGCGAAAGAAACAATCCACAAAACTGAAAGGCAACCTACAGAATGGGAGAAGATATCTGGAAATGATATATCTGATAAAGGTTTAGCATCCAAAATCTATAAAGAATTTATCAAACTCAATACCCAAAAAACAAATAATCCAGTTAAAAAATGGGCAGAAGACATGAATAGACATTTTTCCAAAGAAGACATATCAATGGCCAACAGACACATGAAAAAATGCTCAACACCACTGATCATCAAGGAAATACAAATCAAAACTACAATGAGATATCACCTCACCACACCTGTCAGAATGGCTCAAAATTAACAACACAAGAAACAACAGGTGTTGACGAGGATGTAGAGAAAGGGGAACCCTCTTGCCATGTTGGTGGGAACGCAAACTGGTGCAGACACTCTGGAAAATAGTATGGAGGGTCCTCAAAAAGTTAAAAATAGAACTACCCTAAGATCCAGCAGTTGTGCTACTAAAGAATATAAGAAAACAAAAAAAGTCATTCAAAGGCATACATGCACCCCAGTGCTTACAGATTATTTACAATAGCCAAATTATGGAAAGAGCCCAAATTTCCATTGACTGATGAATGGATAAAGAAGGTGTAGTGTGTGTATGGAATATTACTCAGCCACAGAAAAGAATGAAATCTTGTCATTTGCAACAATTCGAATGGAGCTAGAGAGTATTATGCTAAGCAAAATCAGTCAGAGAAAGACAAATACCATATGGTTTCACTCATATGTGGAGTTTAAGAACAAACTTAAACTTTGTTTAAGAAACAAAATAAATGATCATAGAGGGAGAAAAGAGAGAGAGACAAACCAAGAAACAGATTCTTAACTATAGAGAACATGGTTACCAGAGGGGAGGTGGGTGGGGGCTGAGTCACACAGGTGATGGGATAAAGGAAGGCACTTACAGTGATGACTGCTCAAGTGTTATATAGAAGTATCAAATTACTATGTTGTACACCTGAAACCAGTATTATACTGTTAACTAACTGGAATTTAAATAAATACTTAAAAAAAAAAGATGAACAAGTCCTGAGAAATCTAATATATACCATACATATTGTATGGTGGCTATAGTTAATATTATGATATTTGTAAGTTTAAATTTCCTAAGAAGGTTGATTGCAAGTGTTCTCACCACAATAACTTGTGAAGTAATAAATGCTAATTAGCTTGATTGTGTAATTATTTCACAATGTGTACACATATCAAGCCATCACATTATAAACCTTAAATATGTAAATTTTTGTCAATTATAAAAAAAACAAAGGATCAAAGAAGAAATCCAAAGAAAAATTCAAAATTATTTTGAACTAAAAAATGAAAACACAACCTATCTAAGTTTATGGGATGCTGCTCAACCACTATCAAGGAGTAAATGTGTAGGGCTAAATACCTGTATTAGAAATGAAGGTCTCAAATCAATGGCCTCAGCTTCCACATAGAGAAACTAGAAAAAAAATGAAACTCAAAATGGAGAGGAAATGAAATAAAGGTCAGGGCAGAAATCAATGAAATAGAGAAATAGAGAAAAATCACTAAACCCAGAAGCTGTTTGAGATCGGTGAAACTGATAAAACTAGCTAGACTGATTTTAAAAACAAAGACACAAATTCTCACTATCAGAAATGGGAAGGGTGATGTCACTATAGATCCAAAAGGTCAAAAGGTCTAAGGGAATAATTTGAAGAAGCCCCCATTAGCCAAGGATGAAACAATTTCAGCATTGGTAAGAAAAAGTGATGATTTGAAATATTTCATATGTGTTTAAATACATCCATTCATTTAAAAAAAATCACAAGTGGGGACGCCTAGGTGGCTCAGTTGGTTAACATCTGACTCTTGATCTCAGGGTCATAAGTTCAAGCCCCGAGTTGTTCAAAAAAAAAGAAGACAAAAAAATCCTAACTCACCTTTGGAAAATGCTAGATAATCAACTCATTTCAAAACTGGTCAATGAAAGGATAGAATCAAGCACAGTATACTCTCATGTGATGGGTATTTTTGTATGTCAATTTGGAGGGTACTTTTGGATGAGATTAATAACACTTAAGTCACTGCACCAGGTAAACAGACGACCCTTCATAATGTGAGTGAGTTGAAGGCCTCGCTGGCTAACAGCAAACTCTTAGCAGCAGACTGTCTTTGAAATTTACCTGCAACACTCGTTCTCCTGGGTCTATACCTGCTGGCCCATACCAAAGACCTGGACCCACCAGCCCCCCCAATCACATAAGCCAATTCCCCATCAATAAATCTCTATACATACACACATCCTTGCTGGCTCTGTTTCTCTGGAGAAGCCTAATATGCCCACTACCTTCCCTATACAAACTGAATCCCAGCCAAATAATTGAGGAAAGGAAGTAAAAAAGGAACAGGATTAAAACACCATTGTTTGCAAGCCCTTATAAAATATAGGTGCTGATCACCAATGGCTGCTAATATCACAAAGAGAGACAACATGTTCTGATAGAAGAGCAGGACCCTACTTATGAAGAAGTCCAATCAAAAATCAAAGTTGAATCTGACCAAGCCTCTAGATCTATACACATTTATATGAAATTCAGCGGGGCAGAATACCTGTTAGCATTACAGGGGTACAACCAACAAAATCTATAGTTTCTGCAAGAAATTTCAAGTAAAAAGAGAGGAAATTAAAAGATTTGAGAAATATAAATCTATTGCAGTGGATGAACATTATTTTGATCCTGATGTGAACAAGTAGGAAGTACTTATGAAACATTTAGGGAAATTTAGATGCCTGGATTTTTATTGATATTATTTGTTTTGGATAGGCTAATAGTCTTACAGCTACTTATTAAGGGCCTGTATCTTTTACAGATACATGCTGAAACATTTATAGACTGATTTCAGAGGGAGGCAGAGAAGCAGACTGAGTATAAACAAAACAACTAATTTTGAGTTGTTAAGCATGAAAACTGGTGCATGGGTATTGTGAGGGTTTTTTTATACTATGTTCTGTTATTTTTATGTTTAAACTATAAGAGTTTACAAAATATAAATATCCTACAACAATTACCTTTTGTGATTTTTTTAACCTGTATCAAATCACATATTTACAAGTAATTTGAAAAGAAGAAAACACTCTATGAGTAAGATAGCAATATTACTTATTCACAAAAAGAAAAAAGGAGACCAATAAACACCGAGAGAGGAAAAAAAAGGATGAAATAGAAAATTTCAGCAATGCATATCCTCTTTTTCCTTATATCACTAATTATAGAAGCTACATGCTAATGAGATAGATATCCTATCTGCCAAGAATGAGGTAATTATTCAACAGCCCTGAAAAACCCAGAAGACTAAAATCATCAGAACCTTGACCTGGATTAAGTTATTTAGCAAGTAACCATGGAAGGAAATATTGTTAATAACTAAAGTCCTTTGTCAAAAATGAGCTAGCACATTTGGTTATTTGAGACAATGTCCCTGAACACAAACTAAAAAGGAACTGTAGTCATCAATTTATCTGGACTAAGAAAGGCCAGAGGAAACCTAACTAAATACAATCCAAAAAAAATCCAAAATGTAAACAATAAGGCTTCTACCCTATTGGGAAACTGCCAACTGCAAGGTTTTTTAATCAAATTTTAGGAATCAAATCCTGACTCTACTACTTACCATGGGAAGGAAGGGGAGAATTACCTCAATTTCCTCATTGGAATCTAAGGGTAATAACATCCACCTCATAAAGTTAACATGAAGGCAAACACAAAATGTGATTTTTTTTTTCCTGAAATGTGTGGAAATACCTAGCACAATACCTAACGTACCCCCTAGAGTGGTCAATTCTTTCTTTCTCCTCCACCAGGTAAGGAGGACAGCACAAAAACAGAATTTCACCCCTCTGGTTATATTTGAGTTCATATTCAGAAATGACTCAATATAGTATAGTTAAGAGAAAAGCAACACTTGTTTTAAAGTTTTATAAGTAACTTCAGATTTTTTTTTTAAGACTGTGAGTTCAGAATTTATAGTCCCATTCAGCAACCTTGAGGTCAGTTGTTCATACTGATACACTTACAAAGGAAAGCCCTCCATGGGCTTGCAATAGTCAAGGAACCCAGCACCACAGCTGCTATGAAATACAGTTTGGCAGTTCCTCAAAAAAAAAAAAAAAAAAAACCCACACAGAATTACTGTATGATCTAGCAATTCCGCTCAAGGTATAAACCCAAAACAACTGAAGGCAAGGACTCAAAAAGACAACTGTACACCAATGTTCATTGCAGCATCATTCATAGTAGTCAAAAAGGTAGAAACAACCCAAGATATGCCCTTCACAGATGAATGGGTCAACAAATTGTGATATATACATACAATGGAATATGATCCAACTCTACAAAGGAATGAAGTTCTGACACATGTTATGAACTTGGAAAATGTTATGCCAAGTGAAATAAGCCAGATTAAAAAGGACAAATTTTGTACAATTTTTATGAGGTACCTAGAATAGGCAAATTTATAGACACAAAGTAGAATGAATAGGGATAAGGGATGAGAGTTTTGTTTAATAGGTACAAAGTTTCTGGTTTGGGGTGAGGAAAGTTTTGGAAACAGTGGTGATAGTTGTACGATGCCATGAATGTAATTAATGCTAATAAATTATACACTTGAAATGGTTAAAATGGCAAATTTTGTTATCTATGTTTTACCACAATTGGAAAAAAAAACTTAAAGATCCCAGATCTATTTTTAAAAAAAAATAGCACTACAGTCAGAGAGGAAGGGAGAAGGCAGGTTTCTTAGGCCCTGACCTCCAGCCTCCAGGATTTCTGGTAATACAGCAATAAGACTTGTTCATCTCAGCAAATCCCAAGTATGTTCTTGTCCCCTTTTAGCCAACTGTTTAAGACACCAATTCTATGGTAATGACCAGATATATGGTTCCGTCCCCTATATTATTACTTCAATCTTTTTTTCCTCCTGCTTTCTGACACTCTTTACTTGAGTAGCCACTCCTTGAACCCACTGAGATTTTGGCCTTGGCAGCCCTAATGCTTTACATTCTCCAATGACCCTCCTCTCACAGCAATGAAGGAATTAACATCCTGTTTGCCAGACATGGGAAATAACCTCTATCCACTTGCCTAGGAAGACTTTCATACTTAATTGTGCTCATTCTCCAATTCTTCCCCCCCAGCACTGTTGTAGCTGTTATATTTACGTGAATTTTTTTAGTCAACTCTCCATCATGGACCCTGGTGGCAGCAGGAAGAGACATTCATGGGTTTTGGGTTTGGATGCTAACTTCATATACTCCCTCTCATTACCTGTAAACCTGGAAAAATAGAACAAGATAGTGGGAACATGTCAAATACAACTATTCTTTCACTATTTCCCCCTTCCTGATTACCAACATCTTCCCTACACAGAGCTCTTTGTGGGCATCTAGAAAGTGTCAAGGACAGATGCAATGGGTACAAGGATCCAAGAGCTCACTTCTCCAGGGCAAGGCATTCACAGTGTTTAAGATGGAGGAAGGATCAACAGCACTGAATCAGATTTGGTAAATTAAAATCATACCACTGAATCTGTAAGCGAAGCAAGGGTCAGAGTCCTATCCATAAAGCAGAGGGATCTATGAGACAACCTCCCAAGTCCCCCAGCTCTGAAATTCAGTTATAAACACATCAACAACCCTAACTCCAAAAGTGTTCTCTAATCACATTAAGAAATACTTCATATAGGATGTATTTGTTTTTAATGTAGTATACATTTAGGTATCTGTTCAAGTAGAAAGAGAATCTCTCAATATTTTATTTCCCCACATTGAAGCTACATAAAAAAGAAAATTCTTTCAATTTTTAAGGTGAATGCAATAAACTCTGTTTTCCCCAAACGGCCTTGTTTTTTTCTATTACAATTGCTGCTAAACTAGGTCACCTAAGTAATAAATATTGAAAGCATTTAACCAAACTCAAACATCTGTTTCAATCCTCTTTTAGGGCTTGATCCAGCTGAAACAAAATACCCACTGCCCTACAGGACCTGCAAGATCCACGCTGCTGGAAATGTTGGGCTTTTTCCTAAAACCAATATACCTGGTGAAAAAAATATGGCTATTTCAATATGTCTGGAGAACAATGAGTACAAAAGTACATGAGAAGCAGCAAAATCCAACCAAGTAAATCATGCCACACTGGATCTTCCTGTGCTAGAACAAAAGAACTCATAAACTTCGGTTGGTACGTATCCAACTGAAGGCCTGGCTTGGTAGGTCTATTCAGAGAATGTGATGAAGGAAGTGCCTCTCCAGCTCCCATATACACTAGGAGAGCTTTGCTCTGAGAGTAGCCGCCCCATTTTCCACTGGAATTTCTAAGCCAATAACTCAAATTTGACTTCGGGGAAAATTATATTGAGTTTAAGAAACAGAAATGGTTTGTATATAAAAAGACTCTTTTATAAAAGCTACTAAATATAAGATTAGAAAAAGTATCTGCAAGGCACATAAAAAATACGGGTATTAGATACAGAGACCTCTTTTAAATTAATGACAAAACTGGTAACCCAAGAGGAACAAAATAAAACCTCGTAGGAAAATGGACAAGGGATATGAATGGGCAATTTACTGAAGAGTAAATTTTTTTTTAACTAGAAAGAGAGGGGTAGGGACAGAGGGAGAGGGAGAGAGAATCTTAATCAGGCTCCACACCCACACAGAGCCTGATGCAGGGTTCGATCTCACAATCCTGAGATCATGACCTGAGCCGAAATCAAGAGTCAGACCTTAACTGAGCCACCCAGGTGCTCTGAAGGGTAAATCTAAAACACTGTGGCATCCCAACCACACCAGAGGTACAAACTTAAAATTGCTTTTGACATCTACTTTGCTCATTTTTTCAAATTACCAAAATTTGAAAAAAAAAAAAAAAGAATTCCTGCTGATAGGAATCTAAAGCAGGAAGAGGGTATTCTGAGCATCATTGGTAGAAATATGAATTGTAACAGAAAAACCTAAATTCAAAATGAACATACCCATTAGCCTAGTAATCACATTCTTCATGATTCACTTAAATAAAAACCTAGTATGTAAGGATATACTTGACATGTTTACTGAATCGCTGTTTATAATAGCAAAAAAAAAAAAAAATACTGGAAACAAACTGCCCTTTAGTTCAAGAGTCGTCTAACTAATCAGAACATTGACAATATGGAATATTATAACCATTAAGAGGAATTATATCCATGTTATGGAAGAGTTTCTATGATCTCTTTTAAGTGAGAAGATTATGATTCAGAAACATTTATGCATTATGTCCCTATGGTTTATTAAACAACAACAAAAAAAGCCACACATGACTATATAGGTATAAGAAATACAGAAGACTGTCCTCCAGATTGTTATTAGATATTTGTGGAAAGCAAGGGGTACTGTTAAAGAGGGCTTAAGTTTTAACAACAAAACCCCATCAGGCAGGTTTTGATCACCTAGTTACTTACAGATTCTACAGAATTATGAATAGACATATAGATTAGCTCTGGCTCTTGCTTCCACTAGGACCGGGTTATCAGCAGACTCCTCTCCCCTCCTACCCTCTCAGAGTCACCAAGTTTAAAAAAAGTAACTCTCACTGGGGCGCCTGGGTGGCTCCATTAAGCATCTGACTTTTGGTTTCGGCTCAGGTCATAATCTCAGGGTCGTGAGATTGAGCCCCATGGTGGGCTCCCAGCTGGGTGCAGAGTCTTGGGATTCTTTTCCTCTTCTTCTCCCTGCCCCTCCACACCCACCCCCTGGCTTGTGCACATACACACTCTCTCTCTCTAATAAATAAATAAAATCTTTAAAAAAAAGTAACTCTCAGAAGTTAAATATTTTTAAGTTTTTATTTAAATTCCAGTTCGCTACCATGTACATAATACTAGTTTCATGTGTACAAAATAGCAATGCTACACTTCCACACAACACCCGGTGCTCATCACAAGGGCAATCCAACAGATCAATGAAACCAGGAGCTAGTTCTTTGAAAACATTAAGATTTATTTTAATCTGCTCCTGCAACTAGTTCCTGTTAATATGTGATTAACCTATACCCGCTATCACCTCCTTCTCTTTCTTAATTTGAATTTCATATTATCTTCTAAATGCCTGCTCCCAAACAATCCTGTGAGCATGATCCTGTGAATACATGACACTATTAAAAAACCCTGAAAACTAAAAGCACCGTAAAATTGCCATTGATAACTCTCTCATCCTTGTAAGAATAAGCTTCACGGATCTACTACCTTTGAAATCTCTACAGCACTTGTAATATATATAAAAATGTAAGACTTTAACATCTACATATATAATAAATCCCCACGCTATTATACTCAGTTTCCATCCAGTTTCATTTCCCTTCAGCCAGAAGAACTTCTTTCAGAATTTTTTGATGTACCAATCTACAGCAAATGGTCTCCATCTTCATTTTTCTGAAAATATCTTTATTTCACCTTCATTTGTGAAGATTTTTCTTTGAACATAAAATTCCAAGTAGATAATTGGATTTTTCAGCACCTTAAAAATGTTTCACCATTTTATGATCTCCCTTGTTCCTGGTGAAAAGTGACCCATCCTTTCTATCATTGTTTCATTGTATATAGCTTTTTACTTTGTCTGCTTTCCAGATAGATTATCTTTTATCTTTGATTTTCAGCTGTTTTACTCTGAAGTGCCTTGGGTGTGGTTTTCTTTGTATTTACCTTGCTTGAGCCATTAGTTCTTCAAACCTCTTCCCTGCCACATGCTCTCCCTTCTCGCCTTCTGAGATTACAAATACATATGTATTAATTTATTTTATCCCAACAGTACTGAGACTTTCCATTTTTCTTTTATCACTTTTCCCTTTTCTCCAGATGGGGTAACTTCCTTTCATCATTGATCTTCATCCTACTTCCACTTTCAGGTTTTCTGTTTCTATTAAAATTCCCCATCTGTTGTTTCATTATGACATTTGAAGTTGAAACTATTTACAGGAGCTGCTTTGAAAGTCCTATTGCATGAATTCCAACATGTCAGTCATCTTGGGGTTGTTTTCTACTGACTGCTTCTTCTCTTGATGGAGTCATATTTCCTTTTCTTTCTCATGAGTAGTACATTATGGAAAGAGTATTATGAACGTCATGGTGTACAGACTACCTTGTTCTGAAAAATTTTGGCCAGACAGTTACTTGGCTAGATTCAAACTCCAAATTCTATTTCCCTATGGTGTGCACTGGCTGGAACTCCTCAGTTCCTTCAGCTTTCCAGCTTTTGCATTTCACTGGAAACCGTAGCGTCTCCCCATGGATCAGCCAGGAATTTGGGCAGAGTTTCTATACAGATGTTGGGACTTCCTCTGCTGTGGCTCTTTCCTTTCCTGGAAGCGTCTGACTCTGCAGTCACTCTGACAGTCACAAATGCCATTCATCTCCTGACTCAAGTCAGTAACTGCCACTTTCTGCTCTAGGTCTCGCCACCCCACTCTGCACAGACTGGGGAATGCCAACAGGCAAAACCAAAACATATGTTAACTTTACCCAAATGCAATTCACTGCTTTTACGAATCAACTCCTCTCCAATTTGTCTACTTTCAATTGCTCTCTGGTATCTTCAGATCATTGATATTATATTTTACCAAGAGTTTATAAATGTTACCTGCAGGAAGCTTAGTCTGACAAAAGTCTATCACTATCACCATCACCAGAATAAAAACCTTCCCCATCCATATTTCAAAAACATGTTTCTTTCAATCAAGATCACTAATATTTTACATGGATATGTTTAGTTTTTGCTTTTTTTCAAAAGCACAGAATAGACATATTTCCTGTTAATTTTTAAGTAATCAGATTACTTAAGTAATAAAGATCTTAGTTTTCAGTTTCATAACAACTATTTGCTTACACTAGTGCAAAAGCATAGGGTATAAATTTAGAAATGATCACATGCATGTTTACATTTGGTAATGGAATTATTTTTCAAGTGGAGAAAAAAATATGTCCTCTTTAGAGAGAGGGACAGATGTAGTTTTTCCCATTTGGAAGATAGCATTACCTCGCACATTAGCTCAGAAAACCATGAGGTTTATTACGATGTGCGATGCAACTCAGGAAAGCAGTATGTTTGCCAAGGCCAGCAGGATTCATCACATTTCTGGCAACTGGGGAATTTGTAAAATCTAACTCACTGAACAATAAAATAACATTATGTGGTACTCACTGAGCACGACAAGCCAATTACAGTAAATGGCTTTGTGTAATTCCCCAGACTAAGTCTGCAATTCATGTGATAATGGTCTGGTATTCTACATTCTGCAAGAAGGCCAGCTATAACTTCATTGATGAAAAGCAGTATTCAGACAGCTAAGAGACCTGGATATCATCTAGTTCAATCATGTCATTCTACAGATAGGGAAACTGAGGGCCTGAGGAATTAAGTAACTTACTCAAAATCAAAAAATTAACTCTCAACAATGGCAGAAACAAATCTAGAGCCAACTGCTTTTTCCAGTATCTTCCACTATTGGTTCTAGATCCAGCATAAAAAAAAAAAAAAAAATTAGCAAAACAATTTTTTTTACATGTGAAAGATACAGAGGTAAAAAGTTTTAAGGGAAGAACAAAAAAAAACCTCCAAATCTTTACTCTCTCACTGCTTGGCGAGATTAGATATTTAACCTTCTAATGCCTTTTAAGAATTCAAACAGCAAAATAAACCTACCCCAAAAGAGTTGTCTTACAGAAATATCAATAAAAATAACTACACATAGGGGTGCCTGGGTGGCTAAGCCCGTTAAGCGTCTGCCTTTGGCTCAGGTCGTGATCCCAGGGTCCTGGGATCGAGCCCTGCATCGGGCTCCCTGTTCAGCGGGGAGTCTGCTTCTCCCTCTCCTTCTGCCTGCCATTCCCCTTGCTTGTGCTCCCTCACTTTCTCTATCAAATAAATAAATAAATAAATAAAATCTTTAAAAAAAAATAACCCAGCAGCCCAGGGGCGCCTGGGTGGCTCAGTCATTAAGTATCTGCCTTCGGCACAGGTCATGATCCCAGGGTCCTAGGATCGAGCCCCACATCGGGCTCCCTGCTCGGCAGGAAGCCTGCTTCTCCCTGTCCCACTCCCCCTGCTTGTGTTCCCTCTCTTGCTGTGTCTCTCTCTGTCAAATAAATAAATAAAATCTTTAAAAAAAAATAACTACAAATAGCTTGTAAACATGAATAACTGGAAAAACTCCTTTGCCAATTGTTGGTCATTAACTTACATCGCTCACCCACTACCCTTTTATCGCCAGAACCCATTCATCCCATTAAAATCTCTTTCTACATCTTTCAGTCCCACATTCAACTACCCATGTGGGATCTGGGAGATGCTAAGTTCTAAGTCCGCACTTCCACAAACGCCAAGTGCTATGAGATCATCATCGTGGTCGTCACTTCTGTAACAGGGCTCTTCCATGGAGTTCCATTAGTTGCCTTCTAATAACTGCAGCTTCACAATGGTTTCTCAACAGAAACAATTGCATTTTTAAAACCAAAAGAACAAGAGACATCTGTGTGTGTGTGTGTGTGTGTGTCTATTACACCAGTTGCCTGAGTTCTTAAGAAAGAAATCAAGAGAACAATTTGGAAACATTTACACTGGCAAACGCAGAGCCCATGAAGGTAAAACATTTTTTAAAAAAATATTTTGAGCAGGCCTATCCTAGCTGCCAGAAAAAAAAAAAAAAAACTGCCAAGAAACTGTTTCAAAATGCTTGGATTGTTCTGCCCTTTTTTTCCCTCCCAACTGTTTCCACCAGGCAGTAAATAAAATCCCAGAGTCCTTGGGCAAAATTCTATCTCCTGAATAGGAGGGAGAGCAGGAGCAGAAGACTACGGAGGGGAAAGAGGGGCAAGTCAAAAACGTTTGCATTTAACCATCTTAACTGCTGTAAACCAAATATTTGATTTTGCTCACTTATTTCCCTTTGAAAATACATGCACATGAAACAAAGGTTTGATTCAAATATATGAGGGACTGTTGAGAACGTTACGAGCAAAACGCTAGTTTGTCGAAAGGTACGTTCTACTTTAGAGACTGTCTGCTGGAATGAGTGTGGGTACCATGTGGTTTTCTAGTGCTTGGGATGCCCTATGGGGTGGTCTCTTTCTCTTACCCCTTAGATTTCCTACCCTCCACCTGTGACAGGAATCAAGGAAATATAAAATTAGAAGTGACTGAAACATTCCCACTATGAAGGAGCAGCCCAGGTCTCGAAAGCAGCCCCATCAGGTGGGTGGGATTTATACAAGGACAGAATGCACTAGCAGCAGACGGGCCCACAAAGGGGGAGAGAAGGGAGAAGAATTTCAGTCTCGGGTCGTGGGAATGGGGGCTCTTCAGGGGTAATTCCTGCGTGCCGAGAGGTACAGTCATGGCGAGGGAAGATTTCCAGCTTTTCTGTCACACCCAGGAGATCCTCAAAACTTGACCAAGTATTTAAACAAAAACTAAAGATAAATTACTTATGTTTCCCTACGGTTAGAACTCCACCCATGAAATATCTCTCCGCTATTTATTCCTCTAAGGAAAACACTTTTATCCCATTGTTTGTATGTAATATAGATGATGAGAGCATGGAGTCAAGAGTTAGAAGGAATAATCCAGAAGTCTTAAAGTCCACAGTTGTCAACACCTATTTGATAGGAGCCTACACTGTAACCCTAAGTCTTTTTTTTTTTTTTTAAGGAGATAGAAGTGTATTGAATACAACTCAAGGAAGCAGTGGGTCAGGACAGCAGAGGAGAGGCTATTTGCCTACAAGTTCAAGTGCTAAGAGACAAGACTATCTTTTCCATAAATTTGCTTAAAACAACAACAAAAAAAGCCCACATTATCCAGGCATGCCATACACTGTGAGAGACAGAACCCAGTAAAGACTAGATCCTCTCCATCGGATAACTGGCAGATGGAGGGGCTTTGGGTGAGGAGAGTCCCAAAGAATTGCACAACTAATTGTGTATGTATGTATTTTTGTGTTTTTGGCAATTTAAGAAGTCAATAATTTCACACACACACACACACACACACACACACACACACACACACCTGGTACTACTATTACTTCAGATAACCTGCTACTTCAAGTCCCTTTCATCAGGAAGCTAGGGGTGACATGAGGCCCCATCAGGGCATGTTGGAATACAGAATCACACTGCAAGTCCACATCCAAACAGCAACAAGGAAAGTTTGGAAAGCTTTCCCTGCCAGGGCTCTGGAAGCAGATTCAAAAGCTAGACTGGAGATTGAAAAATCCAGACCTGTGGAGACCCAGACGGGGCAGAGACTCAGAACACAGAGCTTCCTTCTGCTGCCAGTCAGGCTCCCGGGACCGCAGGCTCTCGCCACTTATTCCTATTTGTTTTCCTACTCCGGTTCATACCCGGGTAAGAGCAATGGTTACCTTCCCCCTGGAAGCATCCATGGGCATTATTCATTCATTCAACATTTATTAAGTACCATGTGCCTGAAATGCAAAGATAAAAAAGATGAAGACAAGATGGAAGTGGTGACAAGTGCAGAGATGTTCACATCAGACAGCCTGGTTGGGGTCTCAGGCAGTTCTTTCTGCCTCTGGGACTCTACTTCCTCATCAGTAAAACCAGGAGCACCTAGAACACACATGGGCTCTATTACTACTAGTAGCAACACAGTATCTGTCCCGAAGGAGCTCACAGACGAGAGAGGAGGAGGAAGAATTAACTAGTTACCATCCCACAGGACCTGAGCTCTACCACCAAGCACCCAGGGAGGAGGCCCTACCTTCCCCATCACTGCCAACAGGAGTCACGCGTGATACACTCATGGACAAGGGCACAGTACAAACCTCAATTCATACAGCTTCCAGGACAAGGAGGCTCCATAAAAGGGCTGCGACCGAGAGGTGCAGCAATCCCGGACAGTTACGAGGCGCAACCAGACCCCCATGTGGCATGCAGAGGTCTGTCTAGACTGAAGACAGCAAGCCTGACCCAAGCAGGCTTCTCTGCAGATCACACATGCTAATCCCAGTCTGTACAACCACATTCTGTCCCAACGGCAAACAAAAGGGACCGAAACTGACTTCACAAGGTAATCCTCTTTGAACCCCACTTCTTCTACCAACAAGTACCTTCCCTGTCCTTGCAGAGCTATAAGAAATGGTACTGAGTTATACCTCACTGATGCTTTGTTAATCATTGCAATTGAGAGGTAAGGTCCGATTTCTCTCTAGTACTCCGCTGGAAGTCCCACCACCACCTTGACCCTTCCTTTCAAGACAACAAAGATCCTTAGCAGTGTAGCTTGACCTATTCTGGCCCCACCATGCTTTAGTTATACAACTGTGAACAAGTCACTTAACCCTGCCTCCATTTCCTTACCTCTTAAAATGGGAATCATAATAGCATGGCATGGCAATGAGGACAAAATGGTCGTTTGTGAGGAGTGTTTTGCACTGTACCTGAAACAAAGTACTCAGTTGTCACCCATTTTCACAACAAACTATAGCTGACTTGAACACAATGTCACAAGCATAAAACACATCATTATACATCAGAATCTCTTTTGGGGAAACATCAGACCAGACCACCCAAGACGATGCCTGTTACCCTACCAACTGAGTAACTGATGTGTCATGAAACATCCAGGAAAAGGGGTCAACTTTGAAGACAACGATAATAAACAAAGAATATCTTCAAAGTCTTTTCCCCTCCATATAATTCCTCAAACATGATACATTGCACAACATCTAAATACGAAAACAAATGAAACAATGGAATTACCCAAATTTTCCAACTTTCTTCTCTTACCTTGGAAATTCACAATATTCTTCCACCAGGTTAAAAAAAAAAAAAACTTTCATGTAAAAAAAATTTTTTTGTCAGATTTTAAATGCAGGTTTTTAAGTACACATGAATCATATAAGGTCAATCAAGTTTAGCTCAATCAACATCACCAAGTTGCTCGAATGCATTTTGGTCAAATGTAATTTAATCAAACTTTTAACAAGTTAATAGTTCCAGTCTTCCATGGTGGTTGTAACTGTATCAAATCAAACAGTATTGTTTGCTGAGCTAAGTAATGATTCATTATCTATATGTTTACTCTATTGTTTGGGAAGCAAATAACTTTTTTTTTCTTTTTTTTTTAAAGATTTTATTTATTTATTCATGAGAGACAGAGAGAGAGAGAGAGAGAGAGAGGCAGAGGGAGAAGCAGGCTCCCAAGGAGCAGGAAGCCTGAAGCGGGACTCGATCCCAGGACCCTGAGATCATGACCTGAGCCGAAGGCAGACGCTTAACCATCTGAGCCACCCAGGCGCCCGGGAAGCAAATAACTTTTTAAGATACATAAATATATATATATATATTTTTAAAGATTTTATTTATTTATTTGAGAGAGAGAGAATGAGAGAAAGCACATGAGAGGGGGGAGGGTCAGAGGGAGAAGCAGACTCCCCGCCGAGCAGGGAGCCCGATGCGGGACTCAATCCCGGGACTCCAGGATCACGACCTGAGCCGAAGGCAGTCGCCCAACCAACTGAGCCACCCAGGCGCCCTAAGATACATAAATATATTGATGAAAAAAATCCAAAACTAACAGAAACTATTTTAGGTCTGGAATCAAAGTATCACAAATTGAAAAAATTCATTTACTTGCTACATATTAACAGACTTTAGTTGGTAAGTAATACCTAGTCCAACATAGGATACATACAGTGACACACACTTTTTATTTTGCTCAATATTTTTTTGATTTTTTTTTAAAGATTTTATTTATTTATTTGACAGAGAGAGAGAGAGTGTGTGTGTACAGAGGGAAAGTGAGAGGGAGAAGCAGACTCCCCACTGAGCAGGGAGCCCGATGCAGGACTTGATCCCAGGACCCTGGGATCATGACCTGAGCCGAAGGCAGTTGCTTAACTGACTGAGCCACCCAGGTTTCCCTGAAATTTACTATTTTAACAACAAAAAATTTTAATTCATTTTGACTATACTTAATAGAATTTTCTGTGAACCAGACAAAAATCACTCCAGGTCCTAAATTTGCACCCCAGCACCATCCACTCTGGCCACAAATCCCATCCAGTTAGTGAAGTGCTCTAGCTTCATAAGGTAGTAATCGGAACACCATGGTACAGCTTATAAAGTCAACTCATTTCAATTCCTGCAAACTGGTGAAACCTACTTAAATTATTTAAGGCAAAGAAAATTCTGTTTGGATAACTTCCACTGACAGTTCATAAACCAAACAACCTGTTTTTGTGGCCATCTTTCTAAAGATGATTTCAGACACTGTTATCATTTACATTCTGCTTTCTCCCATGTTTAAACTTGGGGGCAGGGTGGGGGATGGAGGTGATAAGTGATGGGCAGAAAGAGAATGAGAAATTTCTGAGCTGAGATAGAATACTGATTCTATCTCAATTGATTCTCAATACTGATTCTATCTCAATTCCCTCATTTAAAAAAACGGAGGCTAGTCCTTAAGACTACCTGGAGGAGCCAATGAAACCACCATTTTGGGCAGGCTTTGAAAATGGGAAAAGTAAAATACCAGGATAAAGGTAAAGAAACACAGCCTAAGTGAGACTGTCCAGAATCCAACACAACAGCAAAAAATTGGAGACCACAAAACGATCTCTAGGATAAAGTGCCCAGACAGGTGAGTTTCTACACAAATAACCACAAGATGGGGACAGTCGCCCATTAAAAAAAAAAAAAAAAAAAATTGTTATCCCTTTTTCCTTTGCCACAAGTTAAAAGATGGAACCGGGCCCAACGAGACAAGGAAGTAAAAACTATTCCAGTCACTGAGTCAACAGAAACTGTTCTTAATGCTTCTGATAAATTAAAAGACATGAACAATGACTGTCAAGATAATTTTACTAAAAATAAAAGTTAAAAGATTACATCATCAAGTTCACAGAAAGCCCAAAAGGAGGCAGCCGAACCCTCTGTTCCCTGATTATACTGAGAAGGTAAATGAGAACAAGCCATAGTGATATCAAGGGCTGATTCAAAGTTTCAGGCCTAATACAGGTCATCGTCCCCATGAGATCATAACCCTGAGGCTCTCAACAGCAAGGTCTACCTATTTCCCATCATCAGCCTGCTGCTACCACACTCCCCACACTGGGTGCCGACTGACCACTCGACTTGGTGTCAGTCATTTCTGGTGAACCTGGCCCTCTGGCTATGGGCCCCAGGTCCATCTTTCAGGACATGGGATTCCCTTAACTGGATACCCATCTTATGGTCCAAGCCGACAGCTCCTTCTTGGTAACCTATCCGGTACCTCAGTTCCTCAAGACTAGAGTCCTGCTTATTTCTGCAATCCCCTCACTGAGGAACTTCTCTGTACCTGAACTCTAAGCAGGTGCCTGTAGGTAGTGCCCTCGCATGCTAACACAGTACCTGCTTCCTAGTGCACTAACACATGTAAAAAGCGCTTAGGGCAATGCCCGGCCCGTCATCAGAACTAATGATAACCTAAAGTTTGTCATTACTAGTGTTTTAACCCCTTTTCACTCCACCTGTGGGGATCTCATTACTCCAACACATGGTGCTGTTTCCAACTCCCCATGTCCTGTGGATCCCACCTTCTGCCTGCCAGATCAGACCTCTTCCCGGGTGCAGCTGAGCCTGTCACCACCAGGACCCACCACAGCCAAGAGCCAGGCCATGTCCATACAACATGGCACACACACACTTAAAATGGTGTTCATATTTTCAATCTAGGATCATGGGTAAGAACACAGAATTTGGAGTCAGAGAAGAGGTTGGTTTGAATCCTGGCCTGGCTTCCTACCGACATATGATCATGTGCAATTGACTTCAGTACTCTAAACCGCAGTTTGCCCTCTGTAAAATGCAGATGCTAACAAGCATTTGATAGGGTTGGTATAAGACAGTGTAGGCACAGTGCTTGACACACAATGAGTACTCAGCACCCCAAAGCTGCTATAGCTATTCACATTATTCCTAAGGCAAGGATGCATGAATTTTTATATCTGAGGGCGAAAATATTATCAGAACTGAGAACCAGAATTCCACTTCTGGAGACCTGTCTTACAGATTAGATTTAGCAGGTGTGCACAGAGGAGTCTGGAGAGGGTGTTCAGTAGATGAGTTTATGCAGTGTAGTAACTTCCTACGGCACCCTCACAAATCACCACAAACTGGGAGGCTTCACACAACAGCAACGCATTCTCTCACAGTCACTGAGTCCACACCAAGGTGCTGACAGGGCTGCCCCCCCTCCGAGTGCTCCAGGGAGAATCCCTCCTTGCCTCTTGCTTCTGAGGGCTGGAGGCATTTCTTGGCTTCTGGCTGTGCCACTCCATCTCGGCCTCGCTCTCCACACATGGCCTTCTCTTCCTCTCCCTGTGCTTTTTCCTCTTCTGTTCTGAGGACATGGGATTAAATTAGGGCCTACCTGCTTAAGCCAGGATGATCTCATCTTAAGTTTCTTAAGCTAAATCCACTGCAAAGACTCTCTTTCCAAATAAGATCGCATTCACAGGTTCCAGGGATGAGGATGTGGATTTTCCTCGCAGAGGGCCACCATGCCACACACTAACAGGAAAGGTAGGAAGGCAGGGACAGCAGAGGTGCTTATCACGGAGACCTGGTCGAACCAACTGAGGAACAGGGCAGAATCCTCCCAGCCGTGGGAGGTGCTAAGCGGGACTGATCCCCAGAAGGCACCTGAGGGCATCCTTGGCAATGGTGTACAGAAGAGCATTTGAAAAATGGCGGGGGGGTCACCTGGGTGGCTCAGTTGGTTAAGCGACTGCCTTCAGCTCAGGTCATGATCTCAGGGTCCTGGGACTGAGCCCCACATTGGGCTCCCTGCTCAGCGGGGAGTCGGCTTCTCCCTCTCATTCTCCCTCTATGCTCATGCGCTCTTTCTCTCTCTCTCAAATAAATAAAATCTTTTTTTAAAAAGGGGGGGAAAATGTTTTTTAAAATGTGTGCCTGTTTGTACAGGTTTGTTGTACAGGTTCGTTTGTTTGTTTTTTTACAGGAATGAACAGGAAACTCTTCAGGGGCAACTTCTAGATGCAGTGAGGAAGGAGGCTGCCAGAGATGGTGACCCTTTTTATGTTCCACTCTGCTGAACAGTTTGAGTTTCTTTCTGCTTGCCTGTAGGACCTCCAGATTTCCCTAAATCCAGGTTATTACTGTTACCAGGATCCACGTGAACCGGTGCGGAAACAACGAGGCTACAGACAGAAGCCTCAGACACATCCCTGCTGACAGCACCTTCCCAGTTCCCAGAGGCCTGTCTGCCCCGCGGTTCCCTGCACAACTTCAAAGCCTCCTTCTTCCTGTCTTCCCCTGAAGAGGTCTATCTGAACGACTGAGGTAATTCAACTCAGCTCAAATTTAGAAACATACATCCCTATCTGGGTGTGTGCACACGCACGCACACGTGCACACACACACACCATGCTCTGATACATCCTGTACTACAAATACAGGTTCATCAAGTTTCACCAAGAAACTTTCCACCTCCACCCTATAAAAGCCTTCTTTGTCTACTTTCTCAAGTCACAAAGAGCCTTAGAGATCCTCAGTTCACCCCTCTCTGAATGGAATGAGAAAGCATTTTCTGACCTCAGATCCCTTCACCTGTAATGCAAATTTAATTAACACCCAGCAAGGTCTCCCCAGATTAACGAACGATTTGCCCGTCAGGAGAGCCACCCAAGTACGAGCAGCTTCCTCTGTTTGAGTATCAAATCCCCTCTCAGGTCAAGAAGCCCACTAGGAATTTCGACTTCCTCCATTTTACAGTGCGGGGAGGTCAGGACAAGGTTTCCTTCTTCGATGATCTTCTGGAACTTCCTTCTTCAGTGACTGTTTCTTGACCTCTCAAGTTCCTCATTCGAATGGTGACATTCTGCATTACAATAGCCCTGCCTTGAGATCACACACAGATAAGAGTTAATACAACCCCTTTTGGAGAGAGATCCAGGAACCAAAGCCTCGGCTGAGGCCCCAGGACCTGAGCTGCGCTGTTAGAGAAATTAACTGGGGCACAAGAAATCACAACCACCTCACCTGCTGTAGAGGCCACACCAAGAGCCTCCTCCACAATGTCGCTGAATACCCACACCCTTCCCTCTCCCATTTGCTGACACTGCTGCCAGGAGAATCCTCCTAAAGCACAACCCTGATCCTGTGTCATCTGGATTTCCTATTACCCCACCCCAACCCCCACCCCCCGGAACAGGGGAATCTAGACTCAGGTAGATTTCTAAGCCTCTCCTCAATATTGAGACCCATCCTACTGCGGGGTGGGGGTGGGGGAGCGAAACTTTTTTGTGACCTGAACCAGTTTTTCTCCTGGTATATCCTGCTTTTCTCCCCCACTCAAACTAGGTCCTTATGTTCATCATCTTGGGAGAAGCAAGTGGCTAGGAAAAAGCAGAAGTAGCCTGCAAACGTTCCTGGACTTTTATGTCCAAAAGCCCAAGCCCACAGACGGAAAGATGGCTCTCTCACGTAGAGCGCATAACCCAGCCAGAACTACCAAAAAGGGTATTTCCAGAAACTAAAAAGAGACTTCATCAGGCAGGAGGGAGAAAAGGTTGATTTTCGGATTCTGAAGCAGGGCTTCTAGGGAGGGAACAAGACTCCAACAAATGTAGAGCATGGTGGTGGGACTCAGCCATGAGCAGCCTCACAAGGATTCCCATGCAAAAGAGAATTGAAGGGCCGTAAGGACTAAGACGTTTTAGGTTTCCGTGGTAAATCATGTGAGCCAACAATGAGGAGCAGATGCCCACATTCACTTGGCAAATCTAAGATTCTGGAACCAAGATACAGGGCAGGGAGGCCTCAAAAAGGACCAAGGAGATGCTTCCCACAGCACAGAGATGAGCTTGAAAAGTAAGTGGAGTTATAATCAATAATACTTCTGTCACAGGTCACTTTATGAACTGAGATGCATTCCTACTCTACTCCCTTGTTTAGAACCAGTGTGGCAACAATCCCAAGTCCTTTCGACATTACCCACCCTGGGATGTGACCCCGGTATATCTGAGCATGACATTCCTCCTACTTTGAATACTCTTCCCACATTTTATCCACTTACTCTTACCCATCCTTCAATTCCTAGCTCAATATCACTGTACATGCGTATGCATGTGTGTATATAACATGTGTTAAGTGTATATATTAAGTGTGTCAGGTACATGTGTATTTATATTAAAATAGAAATTAGAGTCTATGTCCTGAACACAGATATTATAAGAAGAACTTGGATTTAAGTAGATGATGGACAAAAAGATGTAGAGCTTTTCAATAGAATTTTTGGGATTTTTCGAGGGCTTTAGCAAATGCAGACATAGGTTCTACTTCAAAACTTGGCCTATCTTCACCCTAACATAGTGATATCATTTTTTTAAATTTTTTTTTCTAGTCGTGATTAGGACTTCTTTTTCTTTCAAGATTTATTGATTTTAGGGAGAGAGTGCCCAAGCGAGCGAGCAGGGACACGGGCAGAGGGAGATAGAATCTCAAGCAGACTCCCCACTGATGTGAAGCCCAATGCAGGGCGATCTCACGACCCGGAGATCATGATTTGAGCCGAAACCAAGAAAGAGTCAGAGGCTCAACTGACTGAGCCACCCAGGTACCCCCATGAGCAGAGCTTCTTTGGGCTATCTATATTCACAACGTAAAGAAAGGGTAGCAGGTCAAAAAAAGAAAAAGGAGCAGCATATGGATTTAAAAGAACATATGAAAAGAAGGTAGTCTGTTGGAAAATTAACTGCACTGCAAGTGGTTCAAGCAAAACAAAACAAAAGTTTTCTAAGGAGCAAGAGAAGAGCTCACCAGGGACCTTTGCACGATGCGGTCCCTGTGAGAGGCCCTAGGGGGCGCCAGCGGTCTAGGACAGCCTGGTTGACTATAGAAGGACCTTAGACTGGAACTGGGAGGGGCAGGCTCGTCAGAACCAGAGTGCACACAGGCATTTCAGGAAAGCAAAACCAACAAAAACAAACAAAACAGGATCCTTCTTAGGTCAGATATTCACATAGGACATAATTCTATTACTATCACAAGCTTCCCTCTCAAGATTCAGATTTTTATCCACCTGGTAGAAACGGAAAGATTTGTGGATGACCACCATTCATCTAACACACATCCTTTCTATTAACACTGGATTTCTTTGAGCATTTTTGTTTTTAAATAAAACTTGGGAAAGCAAATAAACAAATGGAAGAAGCCTTGAAACACCCTCAATAATTCTTTGGAGTACAAGTTGAGCTCAAGGAAAGAACTTTAATCTAGCAATACAACAACTTTCCAAGTGGGTAAAAGAACTGTGGCCTGGCCATTGGTTTACGAAGTTTATATGGGACATCGCTTAGCCATGTGATCTTTAGTCTTGGCCGCGTCCTCTTAAAATTCACAGCTTACCCGCCTTAAGTAACGGAGGGATATCACCTCCCCAGCTCCATCAGTTTACCTCCACCAGCAGACAAGTACAGACACAAATCTGTCACAAGCCACTCATACTAAAAATACTGACAACCCCAACGAGATACTCCTTTTTCCTGTTGGCACACTGGCATAGAGGACCAGCCATGAATCACATCAACAATTCAAAGAGGTTTAATAAATTACTAGGAAATTGGAAAGCTTTGGTCACTTAACTCCAACGTTTCAAGAGCTAAACATACATAATAACCTGAAAAAAAGGCCCAATGTCTAGAAAAATAAGCAAGCAAATTTATATTAATTAGGAAAAATGACCCTTTGGAGGATGTTTGCTATAGCATTTCACTTTAAAGCACCTGGAAATGACTTTTTAGCGGAATACCATCATATTCTAAGCAATATGGATTAAATCACTTGCTTAGAGTATTAAATTTAATAACCCCCACTGAAAAAAAAAAAAAATAACACCGGTAAAACAGGTAAATTGGTAACAGGCAGCTGGGTAACTTCAAAGGCAGATGTTGGTTCAAAGACACCTAAGGCCATTATAAAGGTAAAATTTTACAGTCCATCATTCTTGCATCTTGCCAAGAAGGTTGGAAGGAATTTTTCATGAACATAATTCCAAGATAACTCTCATAGTTGAATACTGTCAAGTCCTTTGACAGGACCAACAAATACATGTTTTTTGCAGATTTCTCAAGATAATAATTTAAAATTATACTAGTAACTTGACTACATTTCAAATTTTGAAGTTTAAAAATCACAATGCTAAGTTAATAAGTCAAAACACAGACCTAATGCTTGCTAGGAAGTTTTATCCCCCAAATTATTTTCTACTCGTTCATATATCAAATCTCAATTATCCATAGGTCACGGAAAACGTACCATGTGGAGATAATTCGCATTACTTGAACCCAAGGTAATATTTGACATCTTAACCCATTCTGTGTAAGGGCAGCCTCCTAAGGAAATAGAATTGCAGGTGTTTCAGAGATTTTAGGGATGTTCAGAAGTCCACTCTCACCAGCCCCCTCCTCTCACTTCAAATTCTACTGCCACAACATCCTTTTTGATTCCTGAGTGCATACTTGCTCCTCTCTCTCTCTGCACCCTTTGCAGAGCAGAGAAGAAGTAAATGAATCAACAGAAGCTGCTGCAGGAAGAAGTGTCATGAAAAGAAATGGAAACTAGTGGGCGCCTGGGTGGCTCAGTTGGTTAAGCGACTGCCTTCAGCTCAGGTCATGATCCTGGAGTCCCGGGATCGAGTCCCGCATCGGGCTCCCTGCTCAGCAGGGAGTCTGCTTCTCCCTCTGACCCTCCCCCCTCTCGTGCTCTCTGTCTCTCATTCTCTCTCGCAAATAAATAAATAAAATCTTTAAAAAAAGAAAAAGAAAAGAAATGGAAACTAGTGACGAGTACTGCCAAGGAGGGAAGGGAAGGGGAGGGAAGGGGAGGGGAGGGGAGGGGAGGGGAGAGGAAAGGGGAAAGGGAAAAGGAAAGAAAAATCATGGCAGCACTTGGGCTAATCAGACCTGGTTTGCAGCCAGGTCTAGTCTCTGAATTTGCATGTTAATGAAGTACCAACTTATCTAAATATTTACTTCAGAACAGCATATTATATGTTAAATCTACTTTTCTACTTTTTAAAATTCTGTGAGATCAAATATAACTGACACCTCAGTTACCAGCTGCAGATCATCTGCCTCTTGAGCGCAGCTGACAATGGGAAAATACGCACTCTGTTACTCCCTGACCACCAAAAATTAATGGAATCAGCGGCGACAACTTGTATCTGTATCACTCTGCAAGTCCCCAGGACTTTCATATACTCTCCCTGGAAGACTGAACTCAGCTAAAATGGAAAACTGATGTTTCAGAGCAAATTTGGAGATTGTATTAGATTTTATTATAATCAAACTTCCAAAAAGCAGTTAATAAAAAAAATTTTTTTTTAAAGGCAATATCAAGAATAACAAATATAAAGTAAGTTCCTTCAAACGGCTCAGCAGTTCTCACAATACCCCCATTTTGGCCCAACAGGAAAACTATAGAAAGGTGCCATTTCTTGTTTAAATGCAGTACTGAAAGGGCACACAGAATTCAGTCAACTCCCAGTGGTCATTTCTGAGATTGTCATCAAAGCCTGAGTTCAGAGCAGCCGGCTGCAGGTCAGGGACAGTCGGCGGACGTGGATCTGCCGCCCAACACTGAAACCCACCACGATCCCCGTCAACAGTGCAGGAAAGAGAAGGCAGCAGTCAGAGCTTCTTGTCTGCCTGGAAACACAGTTTCTACTATTTCTTGTTGCTAGCGCTGCCCACTTGCTCATCTCCTAGTCAGTCCTCAGCCCACTGCAATTAGGGCATGCCTCAGCTCTCCACAACACGAACAACAGAGCTATCACTGCCGATCCCAATACCACGCTGGGTCATGCTGCCCCCTCTGTGGAGGGTGACACTCATGACTCTCCCCTTCAGGGCTGTCCCTGGAGCAGGTGACCAAATGTCTCCGAACCCCCACTGTCTAGATAAATAATAGGAGGTGAGGCAGGCCACAGGACCCAACTTGGCCAGTGCACTATGAAAGGAGTCACAGGGGCTCGAGTCCTGAGAGCTAACACATGGTTCTCTCTGTCACAGCAACCAGCAACATTTCGGAGAGTGGCAATTCCCTAAATTAAGCTCTGCCAGTTGAGGTTCCATAGTAAAAACGACAGGAAGAATTCCTAAATGACCTTAGTGGACATATCCCAGGGATGATTATGGGGGGGGCAGAGCCCAAAGCAGCCTGCAATGAATATTTGCCTGAACAAGAAACAAGTCTTTGATTAAGCCCAAGATTAGGAATTTTTTTAACCAAATCATAACCTAGCCTGTACTTGAACTCTTCCCTCCTCCTCCTAGCTCGTGAGACCACACCCTTCTGATTCTTTACTTGCCTTTCCCACTTTAACAGCTGCTGCCCCACTACCCGTTCATCGGCTCCCCTCTCGGATGCTGTGCTAGGCAGCCTTTAAGATGGTTCCCACCTCCTAGGATTCAGGCTCCTTGTGCAATCCCCTCCCCTGGAGTGTGAGGCAGACCGAGTAAATCATTTCTAATGAATACGGCAAAGTGAAGTCACTTCTGATTCTGAGATTATGTTGTGAGAAGACTGGTAGCTTCCATCTTGCCCACCCTCCTGCTCACTCTGAGGGAAGCTGCCACCTACCATGTTGTGAGAGGCTTGTTTAGAGGGACCCAAGCGGTGAGACACAAATGAGCTTCAACCAACAGCCGGCACGGAACCGAGACCTACCCAAAATCACTTGAGTGACCCTGGAAGTGTATTCTTTCCCAAGTCAATCCTTCAGATAAAGCCACAGCTGCAACCGACAATTTGACTATAGCCTTAAAAGATCTTGAAACAGAGACTCCCAGGTAAGCTGCCCCTGGCATCCTGAACCACAGAAACTATGAGATAATATATGTTTATGGTTTTAAGGCACCATTTGGGACAATTTTGTTACACAGCAATAGCTAACTAATGCAGATTCAGGTGTTTCTCCCCTATTTTCCATTTGTAGGGCAATTCCGTTATTTTCCACAGTATTAACTTTTTTTATGTTATGTTAATCACCATACATTATATCATTAGTTTTTGATGTAGTGTTTCATGATTGCGTATAACACCCAGTGCTCCATTCAGTATGTGCCTTCTTTAACACCCATCACCAGGCTAACCCATCCCCCACCCCCCTCCCCTCTAGAACCCTCAGTTTATTTCTCAGAGTCCATAGTCTCTCATGGTTC